>NC_037682.1:27415541-27715541 GCF_003255815.1 Theropithecus gelada | reverse complement strand
AAAATGATTTCAGCTGAAACTTTTAGAGGACAGCTAAATGTTTTCGGATTTTTCTGTAATATATTCATATAGGCTTGACTGTTGGATATTGCCTTAAATAATTTAAATATTTTTTTTCGTCTCTTGAATTCTCCCAAACTCCTGAAGCAGAACATATTTTTGATTGATTATGCTGTCTTTTTCCTCCTCCCTCCCTTCCTTCTTTGTTTTATTCAACACATATTTAAAATGCACCTACTATGGTCAAGCTGTTTGTTCAGGTTCTAGTGAACCAAATAAACACAGTCTCTAGCCTCATGGAATCCTATATGCTGGTGAGGAGAGAGACATAACAAACAATTGTGCAGAAATTGACTATTTATAATTATGATAATTGCTATGAAGAAGTAAATAGTTATAAAATGCATAAGAGGGATTGAATTACACTAGTCGGGGGCAGTGGGAAGAACTTTATTGGAGAAACTGACATTAGAGTGAAATCTGAAAGATAATCTAAGTGAGTCAGAACAGTGTGGAAGGGAGAGTAGAGACTGTTCAATGCAAATGGAACAGTCTGTGTAAGGGCCCTTTTGGAGCATGGAGGAAGAAATCAAAGAGGTAGGGATCAGAATTCTTATAATTTTGGTAAGGTACTGCAAAAGGAAGTCTAGGAAATAGCTGCATCAGACTGCATTAGTGGGCACTTGTAAAAAATGAAGATTACGGAGACCCACTCATGACCTCCTAATAGAGAACATCTGGAAATGAAATCTGGTCACCTCCTTCCTGGCAAATACCCAGGTGGTTCTTTTGGACTGGAGAAGTAGTTCGAGATTTACTGAATTAGACTAATTTACTTTCTAAATGTATTACCATAACAAATTGAAGAAATGGCCTTACAATGCCAAGCTTTATAATCATATTCAATTCTGGAAACACTACGTTGTTTCTTTCCTTTTATTTTATTCTCTTTTTACACCAAGACAACAATAAAGAATTATATTTAGGGAATGTAGTAAAAACCCTTCTCTCTATTTTTTTTAGTAACTGATCCCTTACTTTCTCCTCATAAACTATCAAAGGACTAGGCAGAAGCATCTATTTCTCTCATGGTGTACACATCAGAATCAGTGTCCCAAAGAGGTTAATTGTCTTTCTGGGAATCACAGTTTTCCTGAAGTAGTGCAAAGATCTCCTGACTCTCATGTCCACATCCTTGTCCCCTACATCCTCTGCATCCCTTTATCTCATCTGGAGGTCATTAGTATTTGTTCTCTTCCCCAAATGCCACTTTTCACATGAACACTCAAAGAAAAAGGAAAACAATAGGAAATACTAAATTTTGAACTTTTCACAGGTGATGTTTTCAGAAATTGATGTCAAGAATAAAATAGCTGTTGGCAGTTACAACTGTTTGGATGTCATGTTACAAAACAATTGCCTATGAGGTCTTCATGGATTAAAGGTTTCACATAAATTGGGGAAAGCTGGCTGCCTGCTCTTCCTTCTGATCTCCTCTCA
This sequence comes from Theropithecus gelada, assembly GCF_003255815.1. Lineage (NCBI taxonomy): Eukaryota > Metazoa > Chordata > Mammalia > Primates > Cercopithecidae > Theropithecus > Theropithecus gelada. Next base: position 27,714,041 of record NC_037682.1, on the reverse strand, counting down.
CTGGAAATTTTTACATAACTACATTGCGCAGTTGATTCCCAGGTCTGCTAAGCTTTTCCTTGCCTAAAGAAATCATAATTATCGAAGAAGAAGAGCTTCAAATTGAGGAGTCTTAAAAATCACAGGGGTATTCTCATTTATTAAAAGGTTTTGAACTTACAGCAGCCCTGAACATGGGTGATTCTAATCACTTGTGAAATGAGACTAACTTTTATCCCTGGAGATTGGTCACACATATCAGGCTAAACCTTATGGTAGATAAGGCATTGTGAAGCAGTTTTGCCTGGAGGTGTACTTACTACTGAATTTCTGAAGCAGAAGTTAGATTGTATGATGGAGTCATCCACATGCTCATTTTTGTGAAGGGGAATAATAAGCAATTCACCACTTTGAAGTTTAACAGAGAAACCTCCTTAGGAAGATAGAATTTCACACGACCTCCAGCGTCCTATCGTCTAGTATTCATGCCTTTGTGTATTTCTCTCTCACTGAGTGTGTGCTGGACCTATGACCTGCTTCTAAGCAATGGAATTCAGAAAAGATGACATATGTTTGTAATCACAAATACAAAATTACATTACATAAAATTGTAGTGCCCATCTTACAAGGAGATTTTCTCTCCCTGAATCGCTTTAAAGAAGCAGGCTTAAATGCTGTGGACTGCCATATGGAGAGGGCCACATAGCTAGTAGCTAAGGATCACCTATAGCTTACAGTCAGCAAGAAAATTAAGTCCTCCACCTAGTAACCTGCAAGGAAATGCATTTTGTGAACAACTGCATAAGTTCCCTGATAGTCTCGGATCACACCACAGCCAAAAATATGATTGAAAATTTTTGAGACTCTAAGTAAACCATTATCTGGAGACCAAAGTCAATCATGCTTGGGCTCCAAACCCATAGAAACTATCCAATAACAAATGTATGTTGTTTTAAGTCACAAGTTTGTGGTGTTCTTGTTATGCAGCAATGTATAACTAATATACATCTGCAAAACACTATAATTTGCATAGAAAATAGATTCCTCAACAGAGATCTTGTCAAGGAGTCTATTCTCCTAAATAAAATAATGAACTCCTAATCTGAATAGTAAAGCTTGAAGGGAAGGGTATTTAAAGATATTTGGGAATTGGCTTCCTATTTTCAAAATGTGGGGATTTGAAGTTACTAAAGCAGCAATAGACCGAAAGAGTTGTCACATGCTTTTTTTTTTTTTTTTTTTTTTTCATCTTTACCCTATTTGATGGGTTCATTCTAGCAAAAACTTGGTAACGTGGCCTTTGCTTATTTCATAGTGTAATTATTGGATGTTTTTCTTTCTCTACCAATCAAACCCAGGCCTTTATAACTCCTCTTAACTATTCATGTGGTCATGGTCTTGGGCTAGCCTATAAAAAAACAAGCGACTCGTTACTCTTTACTTGATCTTGCACCTGCTCACTCGTCTTTATCTCCTTAATTTTCTGTTCTCTGCCTTCTTTGTCTTCCCTTTCTCTTACCCATTCTGTAGGTCTCAGCTCAAACATAATTTACTCCTAAAAGCTTTTCAAGCCCCCTAACTGTGTAGCTTAAGTTTCCTTCACTGTATGTCAGTATGCATTTAATCTTGCCATAATATGTTTGTCTCTTTATTGAAATATTATTTTTATTATCCAGTCTCCTCCACTGGAGTGCAAGCTCAATATTGAAGGTAGTATCTTGGTCACCTATTGATCTTCTATTCCTTAGCATCTAGTTTAATGCATAAGTGCATTTTATTTTAAATAAATGAATGAAAGGATGTCATAGTAACAAGAGTGGAAGCATTGGAGTCAAATATTTACTCAAAGTTTAGTTTACTGTGTGACCTTGGGTAAATTATGGAATTTATGTTAACCTTGATTTCCTCATCTGGCAAAATAAGAACTATTAACTTTTATTCCTTCTGTGATTCATTGAAAAATTAGGTTTTCTTTCCAACAAATGAATCACTACTTATGCTTTTATAGGGTATCTGACATAGATCTAGTGTTTGGGATACAGGATTGTACCAAAGAGTCAAAATATTTGCCTCTGGAAGCATAAAACATTTAATAAACAAGATGGATAAAATATACAGTATGTTAGGTAGTGATAAGTGCTAAGGAGAAAAATTAATTACAGAACAGGAATAAGAAGAATTGGTGAAGAGGAATTGCAATTTTAGATAAGGTAGCCAGGAAAGACCTCATCGAGAATGTGCCTTTTGCATAAAAACGTGAAAGGGATGCAACAGCTAGCTATGCCCATAACTAGGAGAAGAACATTTCTGAATAGAGGGTGGGATATTTGTAGTAAATTAATTTTCTGGAATAATCAGTGGCACAGTACCTGTCACATAGAGTTCTCAGGATGGTTAATTACTACCTCACACCCTTTTAAAAATATTTGCATTTGTTAATTCTAAACTGTGCACTCATTATTTACATACTTCCATGTTTGTTCCTGAAAAATGTCTCAATCTTAACAGTCATCAGATTCAATGTATCACATATACTGAGAAAAACTGCATCTATTTTGATTTCCCTAAATGGTAAGTTAGAAGCTAACTCTGCAGGTGGCAGGTAGGCACCAATCCTTTTTTCAGTTTTCTAGGCAGGATAATAGAACATCAATATCCGAGACAAGAATTCCATAAGGAAACCTTAAAGCTGCTAAACTCTTCATTATGAAAGTATAAAATGACTATCTATGCAGGCAGTGAAATATAGCTCAAAAATTTACAAAAAAAAATTCATTTATCATTTAATCTAATTTTGAATCTGAGTTCTCATACTCCTGGACTTACAGAGACTCCAGTCTCAGGCATTCTTGGGTCTCCAGTACCCTGGGTGTAAAGAGGTAGTGTGGAAGCACAGGAGAGGCCTTCTTATTGTCCCAGGTTATATGGGTCTTCAGGACCACTACATCTATTGCTTCTGTGCCATGCTTGGGATACAGTCAGGCTAGAAATCCTTATGCCCAGGATTTGACCTCCCTAAGTCCTCAACATGGCCCTCCAGGCTAATGTTGGGTCCCTTCTTAAGGACACTGTTCTGAAGCAAGATTTATTGTCCCATCCTCTGCTCCTCTAAATGTCTGTGTTTATCGTTAAACATTTCAGTGCATAAAGACATGTTTTTTGCAACAGGTTTGGGCTTTTGGGAGCAATAGTCAATGAGGGATATGTCTTACATTTAACATCAGTTTTCCTTCTAGTCTCATATCCCCCTTGAAGTGAGGTAATGAGTAGACAGCTACTTACCAGAAGGTGGAAAGAAAAGATGATGCAATAGAAGGAGAAATATAAAAATTACTATTTTAAACTTTATCCAAACAAATCTATATGTTAATATCTCCAAGAGTATTTATATTTAGCCAAAATCAGTAAAAATTGAAATACATCAGTTGTAAGTTGCATCATCTCTCTTTCCTTCCTCCTAGGATGCTTTCCTTTTGCATAGCAATGACCAAGCTCTTGATAACTATTTTTAGAAATACCCACATCAAATTCCATATCCTCTAAATACTTGATTAAATATTGAATAATAAACAGACAAACAAAGTATCTTTTTGCATCATCAACTTTCTTTTGAATCAGTAGGTTAGAATTTGAGAAAATATGAATTCATTTTCATTTATGGTTATTTGTTAGCCTGATTTCCTCTAGGAACTATATCAGAACATGGTTCAGATAGAGTCAGCCTAAACCAAAAAGATAATAAATGGCTTTCTAAGACTATAGCTAGTAAATGCTTTTGAAGTTGGTGGCAGTGATATTTACTTCCATCAACTGATAGGACTCAGTCAACACAACAAAGGTATTTTTCTGAATAGAGTTGGTCTAATGTGCTTAAAATAGAAATATTCCCAATAGATTCAAAGAGAGAAACAAAAGGAAAAGATATTTTCAGTTATTTTGTTTTAATATTGTGTTTTACTAGATTCAACTTGGTTTTTTCCCTCTGTGTCAAATCTCTCAGGTGGGTTGGCTCTCATACGTGAATCTTTTGCACTACCTCATTTGAAATGAAAAACAAGTTTGTATAATTCACAATTTTATCATCTCTTTGTGAAATTCTTTGGTACCATACTCCCGATTAACAATATATTTTAGAGTCAAACCCTATGTTGTACTATTTGTTATTGACACATTATAATTGTACATATTTATGCTATACAATTTGATATTTTCATACATACCTAGGTTGTTAATTGATTCAATCAGGGTAGTTAGTGTATCCATCACCTCATGCATTTATCATTTCTTTGTGGTGAGAAGCTTCAAAAGCATCCCTTCTAGCTATTTTACAATATGCATTATTTTACTGTGAACCGTAGTCACCACACTAAGCAATAGAACACCGCGTATTTTACTAATCCTCTTAAATTGTAACTTTGTATCCATTGACCAACGTTTCCTCAACCTCCCCTCCATCTCCCTCAGTCCCTGATAACCACTGTTGTACTGTTTCCGTGTGTCACCTTTTTTAGATTCCACATATAAGTGAGGTCATTTGGGTTTGCCTTTCTGTGGGTCTGGCGCATTTCACTTACCTTGATGTCTTCCAGGTTTATCCAATGACAAGATTTTATTTATTTATTTATTTATTTGAGATGGAGTCTTGCTCTGTTGCCCAGGCTGGAGTGCAGTGGAGTGATCTCAGCTCACTGCAAGCTCCGCCTCCTGAGTTCACACCATTCTCCTGCCTCAGCCTCCTGAGTAGCTGAGACTACAGGCGCCGGGCACCACGCAATGCTAATATTTTTGTATTTTTAGTAGAGATGGGGGTTCATCGTGTTAGCCAGTCTGGTCTCGATTTCCTGACCTCGCGATCCACCCGCCTCAGCCTCTCAAAGTGCAGGGATTATAGGCGTGAGCCACCGCGCCCGGCTGATTTCATTCTTTTTATGGCTAAGTAGTAGTCTATTGTGCATATATACCGCATTCTCTTAATCCATCCATCCATTGGTGGACACTTAGTTTGATTCTATTTCCTGGCTATTGTAACTACTGATGCAATAAACATGGGAGTGCAGATAGCTCTTTAAAACACTGACTTCATTTCTTTTAGATATATATCTAGTAGTGGGATTGCTGGATCATATGTTAGTTTCATTTTTAGTTTTTTAGCAACCTCCATATTGTTTTCTATAATATCTATACTGACTGACATACCAACCAACAGTGTGTATGTTCCCTTTTCCACATCCATGCCAGCATTTATTATTTATTTGTCTTTTTGAGAATAGCCATTTTAACTGGAGTTAGGTGGTAATCGCAGTGTGGTTTTGATTTACATTTCCCAGATAATTAGTGATATTGAGAATATTTTATGTACCTGCTCTTCATTTGTATGTCTTCTCTTGGAAATGCCTATTTAGGTATTTTGCCCATTTTTTAGTTGGGTCTTTTCATATTTTGATTTTGAGCTGTTTACATTATTTATATATTCTAGATATTAACCCCTTGGAATACATGTATAGTTTATAAATATTTTCTCCTATTCAGAAGATTGTCTCTTCACTCTGTCAATTATTTTATTTGCTGAATGGAAGTTTTCTGTTGTATGATCTTATTAGTCTATTTTTGCTTTGGTTGAGTGATTTTTTAAGGTCTCGAAAAAATCCTTGCCCAGTATCATCACCTAAATTGGTACAGGTACTGATGAAAATGTCTAGTGAGCAATCATAATACTCTTGGTCACATGTTTTTCTTCAGCTTGAAAGCTTTTTTCAAAAGGAAAAAATACCAAATACCTGCTGCTACCACCCTTTTCAATTGCTATCTTTTGAAAGGCACCAGTATGTGTTTTAGATTGATTTCCGTTTCACGAAAATAACAGACAGTGGTTTCAGCTCTGATGGTATAAGCAAAATAAATATGTCATGTTTATAAAAAATAAAAATCCTTACCCAGATCAATACTGAAACATTTCCCCTACGTTTTCTTTGAGTAGTTTCGTAGTTTGGGGTCTTACATTTAAGTCTCTAATTTATTTTGAGGCTTTTTTTTTTTTTTTAAGTAGCGAGAAATAGGGATTTCGTTATATTCTTTTATATGTGATTATCCCGTTTTCCAGGCACCATTTATTGAACAGACTGTCCTTTCTCCAAGTGTGTTCTTGATACCTTTGTCCAAGATCATTTGGCTATAAAAGCATGGATTTATTTCTGGGCTCTGTATTCCTTTCCGTTGGTCTGTGTGTCTGCTTTCATTGCAGTACCATGATGTTTTTGTTACCATAGCTTTGTACCATATTTTGAAGTTGAATGGTGTGATGTCTCAAGTTTGTTTTTTTCCACTCAGGAATGCTTTGACTATTGAGTCCTTTGTGTTTCATATGAATCTTATGATTGTTTTTCTATTTGTGTGAAGAATGTTGTTAGTATTTTGACAAGGATTACATTAAGTCTGCAGATCACTTTAAGTTGTATTGTCATTTTTACAATGTTAATTCTTCCAATCCATTAACACAGACTACCTTCCCATTTCTTTGTGTCCCTTTGTGCCCCCGTCATAAAAATTTCACAATGTTTTCAATGTAGAGATATTTTATCTCTTTGGTTAAACTTATTTCTTTTTTTTTTTTTTTTTTTTTTGAGACAGAGTCTTGCTCTGTCGCCCAGGCTGGAGTGCAGTGGCCGGATCTCGGCTCACTGCAAGCTCCGCCTCCCGGGTTTACGCCATTCTCCTGCCTCAGCCTCCCGAGTAGCTGGGACTACAGGCGCCCGCCACCTCGCCCGGCTAATTTTTTGTATTTTTAGTAGAGACAGGGTTTCACCGTGTTAGCCAGGATGGTCTCCATCTCCTGACCTCGTGATCCGCCCGTTTCGGCCTCCCAAAGTGCTGGGATTACAGGCTTGAGCCACCGCACCCGGCCTGAACTTATTTCTAAGTATAAATTTTTGTAGCATTATAACTGAAGTTGTTTTCTTGATTATTTTTTCATATTGGTTCACTAAAACTATATAGAAACACCAATAATTTTTATTTTGATTTTGTATTCTGCAACTTTATTGTTTATTAGTTCTAACAGTTTTTTTTTTAAATGAAGACTATAGGTTTTTTATATACAAGATCAGATTGTCCAAGCTCAGGGACAATTTTATTTCCTCTTTTCCAATGTATATGCCTTATCTTTGTTTCTCTTGCCTAATTACTCTGGCTAGGACTTTCAGTAGTATGTTGAACAGAAATGGCTAAGGGAACATCCTCATCTTGTTCCTGGTCTTAGGACAGATTTTAACTTTTCCCCATTCCCTATGATGTGAGTCTCAAGTTTGTTTTGTATGTCATTTATTGTGTTGAGGTACATACCATCTATACCTAATTTGTTGAAAGTTATTGTCATGAAGTAATTTTGAATTTTGTCAAATGCTTTATCTGCATCTATTGAAATAATCATGTGGCTGTTTTTCTTTCTCTTAATAAAGTATATAACATTCATTAATCTGCATATGTTAAACCATCCTTGCATCCCATGAATGGTTCTCTCTTAATCATAGTGAATTATCTTTTATAATGTACCCTTGGATTCAGTTTGCTAGAATCTTGTTGATAATTTTTGCATTTCTTTTTATGAGACATATTGGCATATAGTTTCTGTTTTGTTTTTTATGTTCTCATCCAGTTTTGGAATTACTGTAATACTGGCTCATAAAATGAGTTTGGAAGTATTAATTTTTCTTTAATTTTCTGAAATAGTTTGTGGAAAATTGTTATGAGTTATTTAAATGTTTGATGGAATTCAAGAGTGAGGACATCAAGTCCTGGGATCTTCTTTGATGAAATACTATTTTTACAGCTTCAATTTCCCCACCCATTATTGGTCTGTTTAGATTTTCTGTTTCTTCATAATTTAATCTTGGTAGGCTCTATGTATCTAGGAATTTGTCCATGTCTTCTACGTTATCAAGTTTGTTGGTATATAGTGGTTCATAATAGCTTTTTATGGTCTTTTGTATGTCTGTGATATTTGTTCTAATGCCTTCTTTTCATTTCTGATTTCATTATGTGAGTTTTCTCCCCTTTTTTCTTAGTCTCACTAAAGGCTTGTCAATTTTTTATATAGCACCATTGCATTCTGGGGTATTTAGAGTTTGATTTATAAATTTACCTCTACTGTGAGTTTCTGTTTAATTTTCAAAAAACCTTCTTTATATCTAGGTACTCTGGTATTAGGTGCATATATTTATAATTATTATAATCTCTTGTTGAATTGATTGCTTTACCATTACATATTAACCTATTCTCTTTTTATAATATTTTTACTTCAAGTCTTTTTTAAATTTGATCTAAATAAAGCTGCAAAAGCTTGCTTTTGGTTTTCATTTGCATGCAATTTTTTTTTCATCCCTTCACTTCAGTCTATGTTTGCCTTTAATGGTGAGGTGAGTATTGTAGGCTGCAAAGAGTTGGGTCTTGTTTTTATGTTTGTTTGTCTGCTTGCTTTTTATCCACTCAGTCACTCTATCTTTTAATTGAATAATTTAATTCATTTATATACAAGGTTAATATTGATTAATAAGAACTCACTTTGGTTATTTTGATCATTTTCTGATAATTTTGTAGTTGTTTTGTTCTTTTCTTCTTCTCTTGTTGTTTACCTCTATGGTTTGGCAGTTTTCTGTGGTCCTCAGCTTTGTTTCCTTCCTCTTTATCATTTGTGTCACTTATTTCTTTGTGGTTAACATGGGCTAACAAAAAGAGTCTTGTAGTTACAGTAAACAATTTTAAGCTGATAACAATTTAACTTTGGTTTTAAAAAAGTACTCAAGACAATTTATATTTTTGTTACCTTAATTTACTTCTTTATTATGTGTTCCTTAGTCACTAATTTTAGATATGCTTGTTTTTGATCGTTTTGACTTTAAACCTTCAAGATAGAGGGTTGAGAGATTTATATAGCACCACTACATTGCTGGGATATCTTGAGTTTGATTTATGAATTTCTCTCTACAGATGGGTTTTATCTATGGTGTGTTTTTATTTAATGGTTTTCTGTGAGCATGTTTTAGTTCTTTAGCTAGACTATAAATTTGTAGCTGGACACATGGCTGTGGTGAATAGATATTTTATTTTAAAGTATTTGAGTGCTTGCTACATGCAGCTTCTCTATTAGCATCTTACATACATAGTTCATTTAATGGTTACATCAATAAAGGAAGGAATGTATTGTCCTTTTTCCTAATAAGTAAAATTAATTTCTGATAGTTAAAATGGCTTGCAAACATGTTTACACAAGACACAGCATGAAGTCATATAACTGGTATCCGAATGCATCTTTCTCTGACTTCAACTCTGTAGCTAAGCCAGTATGCTATCATGATTCTCTATAAGCCAAGTCCTTCATAAAAAGTAATGAAAGGTTTACGAAAATATCTATAGGTAGAGATCAATCTTCTTATAATAAATACAAAATGTGATTTACATATGTTGTTTCTCCTAGGAGGAATATATATTCCTTTAGATATTTCATGTGATAACCTGTTACACTGAAACTGAACTATTTTAACTAAGGAATCTTGCAAAGAAGCCTAGTGATTAGATGAATAAGTTATCTGAGCAGAACGGTGTGTACAGTCCAGAATGACAATATTTCAAAAGTGATATAAATGGATTAATTCAGTGAGCATTAATCGATACTAAATCTCAGGCACTATGCTAAGTGTCACGAATACAAAAAGAATGGCATGCTTCTTAATCTCTACAAGCTTTCATTTTAGTGAGAAGCAGTATATGTAAAAAAATAAATTCCTGATAAAAAACAGACACTTATTAAATGATATATATTGAATTTAAATGCCTTAACATATTCATGGGAGTGCAGATGGATAAGTGATTAATTCTGTCTAGGCAGGATGTAGCAAGAGATTTAGGATGCCCTAAGAAAGATTTAGGATTATAGTAAACCTATGATTTGAAAAATAAGAGAACATTAACTAGTAAAGAACTAATGAGACAGACATACTAGAAAGTCAAGAGTGTTTTCTGAGATACAAAATATAGCTGTTCAGATGCATCCTATTTTTCTCCTATGTATAAAAGGTGGAGGGATGAGAAATAACAGTGAAAAGTTAGATAGAAATAGGCATTGAAACATTGTCTATCTCAGCTTTCTTCACTGTTATAAATTCCCTAGTATCCCATTCTACTTACTTCTTAGAATTTCATCCAGAGCACATACAAAGATTTTACTAAGTTGGTTGATGCTGGTAATTTGGATTATCTCCAAGATAAGGATTTTCTGCTTTGCATCAAATAGTAATACAAGTTTCCAAAATACTTTAAACGTATACATTTTTTGACATTCAAAATATTCTTAATAAAATTTTTGTCTTCTTAATTTAGTACTCTCTCTTAACATCAGTGGCAATATCATATTAAAAACCTAGTTTTAAACACAGTAGGGAAGCTCAGTGAAATAGAAATAAGAAAGTAGAAGAGTAAGTTTTTTGTAATAACCTTCTAGAAGAAGATTCACTTAAATCGGTTAATTTCGTGATATTCATAAAATATTTGCAAAAGAAAATAAGCTGTCTGGAGGAATAACATTGGACTCATTTCTTCTCACTTTCTTTTCAATTTAATTTATTTTTCTTTCTAACAAGTTTTGACAATTCAGGAGTGGTTATTTAAATGTTCTCACATTCTATAACCATCTTTTTACCATATTGAACTCCATTGCCTCTTACCCCCTTTTAAGACTCGGTGGGAAAAAATGAATAGAAACAGAAAATAGGTCAATTCTTTTTTCAAATTTAGCAAATTTCTCTACTTGAATGTAAAACAAAGAAGAGTTTCTCGTTAATATTTGGAAGGGGAAACAGTTTTGTTTTGTTTCACTTTGTTTTTCAGCAGACCAAGTGGTACATATTCCTTGGGGAAAAAAATATCAAAAATTAGATAAATAGGTGCAGTGGATAAATTATAGAAACATTATCTCTAAATTGGGAAATATTCTATCCCTTTATAAATACCACAAGAAACTTCCACTGGTTATAAGGTAACTTCTGAAAACAGGAAAATTTTAAAAATGTATTTACTATGTACTATTTATAATGTAACTGTTCTTTTTTCTTATTCAATTTAACTCTATTGAAGTATAATTAATAATAATACACATGTATAAAGTGTACCATTTGATATTTTGACATACGCATACCCATAAAACTTGTGCACACTGTAATTCCTCCAACCTGTCTTCAGTGGCTTAGATATGGTTTGTTTCCACTAAAACAAATTGGATCACGTTGGGGGACAGTGTTGGGAGCTGGAGCCTAGTGGCAGGTATTTGGGTCATGAGAGTGGATCCCTCATTTATAGATTAGTGCCCTCTTATGGGGATGAGTAGGTTCTTGCTGCCTGGAGAATGGATTAGCTCCTGTGAATGTGGGTTGTTAAAATGTCTAACTTCTTCCCTCACCATGTGATCTCTTTGCACACGCCTACTCCCCTTCTGCTTACATGGTGAGTGAGAGCAGCATGAGATCCTGATCCAGAAGATGAGCAGATGCTAATGCCATGCTTCTTGAGTTTCCCAGGCTACAGAACCATGAACTAAATCAACTCTCTTCTTTTGAAATTACCCAGCCTCAGGCATTCAGTTGTAGCAACACAAAATGGACTGAGACACCATCCTTGTCGTCCCAATTCCTATAGTTATCAGCCTAATGTCACTATAGGGTAGCTTGTATTTTCTATAATTTTATAAGTGGAATAATGGACAATATAATTGTCAGAGAGGCATCTGGCTTCTTTTATTTAAGACAATTACTCATAGATTCATCCATTCACGTTGTTGCATGTGTAAATGACTTATTCTTTTTATCACTGAGCAGTAGGGCATTATGTGGGCAACCTCCCATTTTAAAATTCATTATCCGTTAATGGATTTGCATTCATTTTCTGGGGCTATCACAACAAAGTAGCACAGGCTAGATGTTTTAAGTAACAGAAATTTATTTTCTAACAGTCTGGAGACCAAGTAAGAGATTCAGGTAGCAGCAAGGTTGATTTCTTTTAGGGTCTCTCTCCTTGACTTGCACATGTGTCTTTACTCTGTCTTTTCTTGGTGTCTTCACGTGGTATTTCCTCCGCGCATTTCTGTGTTCTAATCTCCTTTTCATATAAGGACACAAGTCATCCTGAATTAGTACCTACCCTAAGCACCTCACTTAAACTTGATTACTCCTTTAAAGAGCCTATCTTCAAATACAATTATATTTGAAGTATTGCGGGCTAGAACTTCAACATATAAATACGAGGGGGTGCATAATATATAAGTATGGGGCACAATATGGGGTTGCATAAGGTTGACACGGTCCTGTCTGTTTTTTGACTATGAACGTTTACTTATAATCTTTCTATGGATATATTCCTTTATTTCTTTTGAGTAAATACCTGGAAGTGGAATGTCTGTGTCATATCCTAGATACCAATTTAACTTTAAAAAATAAGCAAACTTTTCCAAAACAGTTGGGCCATTTTACAATTCCACTAGTAATATATGAGAGTTTCTGTTGCTTCGCATCCTCATCAGCAATTGTTACCATTAATCTCCGAGTATGTGGGGTATGTGTGTATGTGTTTGTGTGTGTGTGTGTGTCAGAGAGAGAGAGAAAGAGAGAGAGGAGAGAGAGAGAGGAGAGAGAGAGAGAAAGACCTACTGTTACATTTTTAAATAAACTCAATGTTTATTTAGGTAATAAGGCACTTAACAAAATGAGATATACAAATGTTTCCATTTCATACATACAGTAATGGGTCAAGTGAGACCATCACCCCTCAAAACAGATTTTTTAAAATATCAGCTTTTTGAAGTATAATTTATACTCAAAACTTTCAATAGTTTTATATGCACACTTAGACACATGTATATTGAATGTAATGACCACCATAAGTATAATATAGAAAACCCAATCAATAAAAAATTTCTTCATGCTCCTTGTTGGCCAGTTGCTCCCCCAATTCTCAGCCTCTGACAATCAGTGATTTGTCTCTGGGATAATACTTTTGTTCCTTCTAAAATTTTATACAATGAATATCATACAGTATGTATTCATTTGTTCCTGGATTTATAAATCACAACATGTTTTTGAAATACATCCATGTTCTTGAATGTATTGGTAGTTTGTTTGTATTGCTGTGTAGTATGCCATTTCATGATTATTTCACAATCTATGTTTTTGTCAGTTGATGGACATTAGGGTTGTTTTCAGTTTTTAACTCTTATGAAATAAAATAAGTCTGCTATGAAAATTTGACTAAAATATTTTGCATGATTATATGTTTTAATCTGTCTTGTATAAATATCAGAAGTGGATATGCTTGACTATAAGGCAAGTATACAGTCATGCACCACATAATGATATATCAGGCAACAACACACTACATATTCCATGATGGTGCCTTAAGATTATAATACCATATTTTTACACTACCCTTTTATGGCTAGATATGTTTAGGTACACAAATACTTACTATTGTCTTACAATTGCCTACAGTCTTCAGCACAGTAATATGCTCTTCAGGTTTGGAGCCTAGGAGCAGTTGGCAATGCCATACATCTTAGGTATGGAGAAGGCTATACCATCTAGGTTTGTGTAAGTGCATTTTATGATATTCACACAACAAGAAAATTGCTAAATGACACGTAAGTCACAACTGTATATCTAACTTTATAATAAACTTTCTATGTATATAAAATTTTATTTAACAACTAAATCAAATTTTAAATTTTATATTTAATTGGTACATACAAACTATACATATTTATGCAGTAAAATGTGATGTTCTGATACATGTATAGTTTGTGTCATGATCAAATCAGAGCATGTAGCTTATCTATCACTTCAAACTTTTATCATTTCTTTGTGGTGAGAACATTCAAAATCTTTTCTTGGAGTTATTTTGAAAAATGCAATATAGACTTGTTAACAACAGTCACCCTATTGAACAATAGAAATCAGAACTTACGCCTCCTATCTGTAATTTTGCACACATTGATGAAAACTCTCCCCATCCCTCCTCCTCCCTAGTATCTCCAGACTCTGGTTACAACTATTCTACTCTGTACCTCTATGAGATCAGCTCTTTTAAGTTCCACCAATAAGTGAGATCATATGGTATTTATATCTCTGTATTTGGCTTAATTTCATATAATGTCTTCTAGGTTTATATGTGTTGCCACAAATGAAAGATTTCATTTTTAATGGCTGAATAATATCCATTGTATATATATCACATATTATTCATCCATTCATCCATTGTTGATAGACATTTTGGTTGATTCCAGATTGTGGCTATTGTGAATAGTGCTGCAATAATCTTGTGAGTAAACATTTCTCTTAAACACACTGATTTTATTTCCTTTGGATATATATTTCACTCACGAGTGAAATTAGTGGATTATATAGTAGTTCTATTTTTACCTAATTGAGAAAGCTCCATTCTGTTTTTTATAATGGCCATACTAATTCAAATTCCCACCAGCAATATATAAGTGTTCTCATTTCTTCACATCCACAACTACCATTTGTTATTTCTTGTCTTTTTGATAACAGCCATTCTAATTGGGGTGAGGTGATAACTGATTGTAGTTTTGATTTGCATTTCCCTGATGATTAGGACTGTTGAGCATATTTTAATATACCTGCTTGTCATTTGTATATTTTCTTTTGAGTAATGTCTATTCAGTTGTTTTGATCATTTAAAAAATCAGATTGCTTATTTTGTTGCTATTGAGTTTTTTATATGTCCTGGATATCAACTCCACGTCGAATGCATAGTTTGCAAATATTTCCTCCCATTCTGCAGGTTGTCCCTTCACTCCGTTGATTGTTTTTGTTATTTTTGTTGAGCAGAAAATTTTTGCTTTGATGTGATCTCATTTGTCTATTTTTTGCTTTTGTTGCTTGTGCTTTCGACTTCTAATCCAAAACAATTCTTGCCCAGACCAAGGTTATGAAGCATTTCTCCTTATGTTTTCCTCGAGTAACTTTAGAGTTTTACATCTTACATTTAATTCTCTAATTTATCTTGAGTTGATTTTTGTATGTGGTGAGAGATAGGGGCCTAGTTTCATTCTTCTCCATGTAGATATCTAGTTTTCCCAGATCATTTACAGTGTTTTAAATTTTAATGTAGGTTACAGTAGATGTCTCATATCTTGTTACTATGGTTGTGGAAACTGAATTCTTTTAAAATAAACTTTATTATTACAGCAGTATTAGTTTCACACAAAATTGAGCAGAAGATGCAGAGATTTCCCCAGTTCCCCTGCATTCTCACATAGGCATAAACTTCCCATTGTCAACATCTCTTCACAAGGTTGTTGTATATTTGTTACAATTGATCACCTTACCTTGACACAACATAATCACCTAAAGTCCGTATTTTATATTAGAATTCAGTCTTGATGTTGTATATTTTATGGATTTGGACAAATGTATATTGACACGTTCTCTGTTATAGTGTCATAAAGAGTAGCCTTAGTGCTTTAAAAATCCTCTATTCTCCACCTAGTCATACCTAAGTTGTGCCTAACCTCTGGCAACCACTGAATTTTTTAACTGTCTTCATAGTTTTGCCCTTTACTAACGGAAGAACCTGCTCCCGATGTTTAACGTGGGTTCTTTTCTATTTCCTAAGTGAATAGGCTGGCTTGAGAAATAAAGGGAAAGAGTACAAGAGAGAAAAATTTAAAGCTGGGTGTCCCTGGGAGACATTACATGTCGGCAGGATCCGTGATGTTCCCCGAGCCATAAAACCAGCAAGTTTTTGTCAGCAATTTTCAAAAGGGGAGGGAGTGCACGAATAGGGTGTGGGTCACAGGGATCACATACTTCACAAGGTAAAAAAATATCACAAAGCAAATAGAGGCAGGGTGAGGTCACAGGATCACCAGATGGGGTGAAATTAAAATTGCTAATGAAGTTTCGGGCACGCATTGTCATTGATAACATCTTATCAGGAAACAGGGTTTGAGAGCAGATAATCTGTCTGACCAAAATTTATTAGGTGGGAATTTTCCTCCTCCTAATAAGCCTGGGAGCGCTATAGGAGACCGGGGCTTATTTCATCCCTTCGGCTTCGACCATAAAAGACGGGAGGCCTTAAAAAGGGGCCGTCTATAAGCCTACCTTCAGGGCGCATTCTCTTTCTCAGGGATGTTCCTTGCTGAGAAAAAGAATTCCGTGATATTTCTCCTATTTGCTTATGAAAGAGGAGAAATATAGCTCTGTTCCCTCCCGTTCACCGGTGGCCAGTTCAAAGTTACCTCTCTTGTTCCCTGAACATCCCTGTTATCCTGTTCTTTTTTTGAAGATGCCCAGATTTCATATTCAAACACACATGCTCTACAGACAATTTGTGCAGCTGACACAATCACAGGGTCCTGAGGCAACATTCATCCTCCTCAGCTTACAAAGAAGATGATGCGATTAAGAGATTAAAGTAAAGACAGGCATAGGAAATCACAAGGATATTCATTGGCAGTAAAGACAGGTGTAAGAAATTATAAAAGTATTAATTTGGGGAACTAATACATGTCCATGAAATCTTTACAATTTATGTTCTGCCGCGGCTTCAGTTGGTCCCTGCGTTTGGGGTCCCTGACTTCCCTCAACACTTTACAGAATGTCAAATGGAATAATATAGTATGTAGCCTTTTTAGATTGACTTTTTTCATTTAGTAATATGCATTTACATTTCCTCCATATTTGTGCATGGCTTGATTCATCATCATTTTAACCCTGTATTATATTCCATTTCTGAATATACCACAGTTTGTTTATCCATTCACCTATTGAAGGACATTTAAGTTGCTTCCAAGTTTTGGCAGTTATAAAGAAGTAGATATAAACATTCGTGTGCAGGTGTTTGTATGGACATAGGTTCTACTTTTATAGGATTGTTTTCTTATTGTTGAGTTTAAATCTTTACTTTATATTTTGTATGAGTCCTTTATGAGATACGTCTTTTGTTAATATTTTTTCCCAGTGGTGGCTTGACCTGTTGTCTTGACATTGTTTGTCAAAGAACAGAGTTTTTAATTTTAATGAATTTTAGAGTATTAATTCTCTTTAAAATGGATTGTGCCTTTGTTATCACCTCTGAAAATGCATCACCACACCCAAGAACATTTAGATTTTCTCGTAAGTAATCTTCTAGGCATTCTGCAGTTTTGCAGTCACATTTGGCTTCTGATTCATTGGGAGTTAATCTTTGTGAAGGGTATAAAGTGTTTGTCTAAAATTTTTAAAATTTTAAGTTTCTTGCATGTAGTTTTACAGTTGTTTTAATACCATTTGTTGAAAAAATCTTTTCTCTGTTGTATTATCTTTGCTCCTTTGATGAACGTCGATTGGCTATATTCATAATGATCAATTTCTGGGCTCTCTATTTTATTCATTTACCCGTTTTTCTATTCCACATTGTCTTCGTTATTGTAGCTTTATATATCAAGTCAATTCTTTTTATTTGATTTTCATTTCCTCTTCTAGGGTCTAAAACTAGAAGATAAGGTCACTGATTTGAGACTTTGCTTTTTCCTACTATGGGCATTTATTGCTATGATTTTTCCTTTAAATAATTACCTTGCTTTATTTAACACATTTTCATTTTTATTTCCACTAAACTCAAAATGCTTTCTCATATGCCTTTAAGTTGATGCACTGACATATCAGTTGTTTAGAAATGCTAACTCAATTGTAGTTCAGATTTTCATTTTCCTAATGATTAATGATGTTGATCCTCTTTTATGTACTTATTAGCTATTCGTATATCTTTGGAGAAATCTTTATTCAATTCCTTTGTCCGTCTTTAATTTTTTAAATTTTTTTCAATGAAAAAATTACTTTTTTCTAATTTTTATTGATTGATTTTTGATTACCAAATTATCTTACTTATCCTTAGTAATATTGTTTATCCTGAAATCCGCTTTGTCTCATATTAATATTGCCACTCAGCCCCTCGCTGCTTTTGATTAGTTGTAGCAGCATTGTATTTTTTGCATGTTTTTAAACTGATTTTCGTCTTGAAATTCAAAGTTAATTTCTTGAAGGTAACACAATGTTGAGTCCTTTTCATCTAATCTGTAGATCTCTGTCTTTTAATTGGGATATTTGAGAATTTATATTTAATATTATTAATATTGATAGAGTAAATGCTTTATTCTTTTTTGTTTTGTTTTCTTCTTCCCCATTATTTTTGTTCCCCTTGCCCTCATTTACTGCTTTCTTTAGATTAGTTTTTTTTTTCTTTTTTTTTTAATCATTTCATCTCTTTAGTTGGCATTAGCCAAAACTGCTTTTTGTGTGTTGCGGATTGCTTTAGTGTTTACAGTTAAGCATTAACATCAAAATTCACATGCCATAAGTGTTATAATTGTATATTTCTCCTCTTGTCCTTTCTACTATGACTGCATTAAATTTTACATATTTTATGAATTCTGTGGCATACTTGTACAATTTTTTTTTTTAGTCAGCTTTCTTAGATTTGATTTTTTCTTGGACATTTAACTAAAAAAATAACCATTTATGGTGATCTTCATTTCTTGGTGCAGATCCAGGTTTCTGATATTTTTCTTCTAACTGAAAGGTTTCTGCTAACTTTTCTTGTTGTCTGAGAGTCGATGATACATTTTTTCAGCTTTCCCTTCTCTGAATAGGTTTCTTTGTGCCTCATTGACCTCCCACATGCACAGTTTTTCTTGTGATAAAATGCTTATATAATTTAATGTCTTCACCATTTTTTAAGCGTGCAGTTTAGTGGCATTGAGTACATACATACTGTTACGGAGTCACAACTATTCTTCATCTCCAGAATATTTTTTATCTTAGAAAATGGAAGCCCAATACCCTTTAAATAATAACTTTTCATTATTTGCTCTCCCCATATGTTGGCAACCACCATTCTACTTTCTTTGTTTATAATTTTCACTACTCTCATTACCACATTTAAGGATAATCACGTAGTATTTGTCTTTTTGCAGTTAGTTTACTTTGCTTAGTATAATATCCTCAACATTCATCTATGTTGTGGCATATGGCAGAATGTCCTTCAGGTTTAAGGCCAAATAATATTTGATTTTATGTACAGACTTTATTTTGCTAATTCATTCTTCTATCAATGAACATTTGGGTTACTTCGACATTTCAGCTGTTGTGAGTAATGCTGTTCTAAAAACAGGTGTACAAATATCTATTTTGGATCCTCATTTTAATTTAATTTACCTCATTTTGGGTAAATAACCAGAAATAGAACTGCTGGATCACATGGTAGTTTTATTTTTATTTTTTTGAAAAATTCGTATACTATTTTCCACATGTGAGTGAACCATTTTACTTCCCACCCACAGTGCTTAAGGGTTCCAGCTGCTCCCATATTCTGGCCAATACTTATTTCCTATGGTTGGTTTTTGTCTGTTTTATAGTAGGCAAGCTAATGGTAGTGAGGTGGTATCCCATTGTTGGTCTGATTTTCATTTTCCTAATGATTAATGATGTTGATCCCCTTTTATGTGCTTATTAGCTATTTGGAGAAATATCTATTCAATTCCTTTGTCCATCTTCGATTTTTTTTATTTGTTGATTTTTAGGAGTTATCTTTGTATCCTGAACATTAATTATTTATCAGACATATGATTTGAAAACATTTTTCCCATTTTGTAGGTCGCATTTCACTCTGTTGATAGGGTTTTTTGATCCACACGATTTTACGTTTTTATAAAGTCTAATTTGTCTATTTTTTCTTTTTTCTTTTCTTCCTTTTTTTTTTTTTTGTGTCTTCTTTCCTGGATAATATATTGACCAGATAAATAATTCTATGTTTAAATATTGTTTTCAATAAGTACTCTGAGGTTGCTCCTATCTTTTCACTTGCATTTTTTCCAATGAGAAATTTTTGCTGACATCTTTACCTTCGTGTCTCTGTCCATAATGTTACTTGATTTTGTCTTTTTTATTGGTTTACAGCAATCTTTATTTTTTTATTTTTATTTTTTGAGACAGGATTTCTTTCTGTCACCCAGGCTGGAGTGCTGTGGCACAATCACAGCTCACTGCAACCTCCAAGCTCAAGCTACCTTCCCACCTCAGCCTCCTGAGTAGCTGGAACCAGAGCCAGCTTCTCAAAATCCTGAGCTAAGGCGATCCACTGGCCTCGGCCTTCCAAAGTGCTGGGATTACAGGCGTGAGACTCTGCACCCAGCCGCAATTTGATTTTTATATGCTTTCTATTTCGTGTTTTGTATTACTGAGTTTTGTTGAGATTCTTGGAACACTTTTGGTCATTACTACATAGAATATTTGTCTTATCCCCAGCCCCCTTTAGGGACCTCATATATTTAGATTCATGGCTGTATGAATTGTCTCCTGGTTTTTATGACAATCTATCCATGTTTTTCTTCCTTTTTTTTCCCCTTCACTATGCTTCATGTTGAATTGTATCAATTGTTATATTTTCAAGTTCAAAAGTCTTTTTATAAAGTACTTTTTCTGCCTTAAGCAAGACAGTAATATCATTGAATAAATATGGTGGTCATATCTCATCACATATCATATAATTGATTAAAAGTTCCTCCATTTAGTTCTTCATACATTTAGCTTCTCCATACATTTAGTTTTCCATATATTTTCCAAATAGACATTCATGTTTCCAAATAGACATTCATGGACAGACATTCATGTCCAAATAGACATTCATGGATTTTCTCTCATGCTGATTGTTTCCTCATTTTCTACCTGTTGAAATTTAAACTGTGTTGTAAAATCTTTATTGATCAAGCCTTATCATCTCTCTATTAGAAACTATTTTTTCTCTTTATTGTTTTTCCAGGGCAATTCTTTGTAAAATATATATATGTGTGTGTGTGTGTGTGTGTGTGTGTGTGTATATATATATATTTTCTTCAGTATTCAATGTATTTGGAGTCTGTCTTTTATTTACTTAAATATTTAGTATGTCTTTTTTTCTCTCCTGTCTTACATTACTGGTGTCTTGAGGTCAAAGACTATACTCTCTTCTTAATATGTTTATCACCCCATAATTTTACTCATCCCAGTGCTCACTTTATGAACACAAATAAAACATCTTTGTTTCAGCAATATCTCACTCTGCTTTTATCTTTATCCTATAATCAAGACATCTAAACAGGTTTTCCACAGAACTTAATCATTTAGACACTATGAATCACTTAGAGGTTTTACAAAATAATTAAACTAAGAAGTTTATTATGGTTAGAGACCTTTCATCATGTTAATTGCACCTTTCTATGGGTCCAAAGGTAAACACAAAGCCAGCTCACAGTAGCTAATGAATTGTTATTATCCTCCTGAAGGCCTGATCCTCAGACAGAGAGAGCAAGATGATATCTCAGGCTCTCCTAGAGGACTATAGTTTGACCCAGGTGTCTACACTGATCACAGAAAACTCTTCTCCCCAATGTACATCAGGAGTGAGAGTTTTGATATCCAGCTTTCCAGAGTCATATATTCTTTATGACATCCAGGTCAAATGGCCTCTCTGGAGGTATTTTTACCATTGTACATTTTTGGAGCCAACATCTAGTTATTAAAACTTTTAAGTTATCAAACTTATAGAGACAAGAGGGAAATTTGAGTTCCTCTCAAGAATGCAGGATACTGTATGCAAGGAAGTTATGAAAGAAGAGCTGAGTTGTCTTAAAGCAATTAACCAGGCTTATGGTATTAATTTGAAAAAAAAACATAGTAAATGTTTGGACAATCAACCCATTCATTCTGATTCATTCTCAGTGTGACTAAAGCAAGGAGAGCAAGATTCTATATTTTTTCTGCTTTTCTGAATGTTGCATTTCATTCTGTTTAATATTTCATATGTATAATCCAAATAAATAGTTAATAAGCCTTATCAGTTCCCTTTTATATTATAGATCTCATTCACTTACCCCGTCGAAAGTCAAGAGCCTATTTGATAAGATTTGCAGTTTGAATAATGAAGGTAGCTGATGAGTCTGCTAATCATCATTCCTCAAATGTTGGTGTGCATATGAATTTCTTAGAAATCTGTTTAAAATGTAAAGTCAGTTTACTATATCTGGGGTGTGGTGTGAGGTTCCGCATTTCTAACAAGCTTCCAAGTGATGCTGATGAAGCTGATCTATGCACCACACTATAAGTAAAGTTTTTCATATTATGAGTTCCTGATTCAATGCTTCTTTATGCTTTGAGGCTGGATTCTATACTCTTAGGAAGAAAAGTACAACGTTTTGGGTTAAAACAGAAAAAGAATGCCTCAGCATCGTAATTCACATTTTACATTCCCCATTGCCTTGTTTGTTTGGAATTCTGATCTGGGTCATTGACTCTGACATCTTTCTGTGTTTTGTACTCGTTGCTTTGCCTGGTTCTTCCTCTGATTGACTGTCTTTGCCTTGTAGCACTGTTTCTTAAAAGTTACCCAATGATCACCAGGATCAAAAGCTGCCGGGATGCTTGTTAGAGTACGTATTTCATTGGCCCTTCTAGAGCATAGTGATACTTTGAAATCTGAAATGAGTGCTTTAAATAGGACACTAAAATTGAAAATCACTGAAATATTACTTTCTTTGCAAGTCACCTCTAGGTTAGTATGACTCTTTATTGTTTATCTAAATTTAATTCAGTGCTTATTCTTATCTGTAAATAATCCCACCCCAGCGTGCTTACATGACCCTGTGTGTCAGACTCTGGCTTGAATTCTAGTCTCATGTGCTTTCCAGACCTAGTCTTTTCTACTGCCCAACCTTCATTTGCTTCACTGTCGGCCTGTTTCTGTCATTCTCAGACTGATCTTTCATATTCCATGTTACACTCTTGTCCACCAAAGTGTTAAAAACAAACCAGAAAGGAGTTACAGTGGTCCCTGTTTCTCTACAAGTTTCAAAACCTCCAGTGTATGCCTGAAACCACAGATAGCACCAAACCCAATTGTCACCAATCAGAACACGTTTCTGTTCATGTCTTCCATGCACAAATGTAATGTGTTTTCTATCATAACTGAGCACTTATCATACACTGTGGTTGTAATTTTGTAGACTGAGGTGTGACAGCAAAACTAGCACACATTTCTTTTTCCTTCTTCACAATTTCATAGATGATTCATTCTATACTGTAGATCTTAACTATCTAAGCATATGGTTTTTTTTCCTTTATTCAGTTGAGAACTTGCACCTTTTCACTTAAGAGAAGCATTTTACCGCTACTCTTTGGCATATATCAATTGCTGCATCAGTACTCTCATTCTTTGGGGCCAATATTAAGTAAAATAAGGGACACTAGGACACAAGAACTGTGATACCTTGACCATGGATTGGATAACTGTGACTGCTACTAAGTGACTCATGGGTGGGTAGCACAGACAGCGTGGATCTGCTGGACAAAGGGATGATTTGTTTCCTGGGGGAGGATGGAGCAGAATGGTGTGAGATTTCATGATGCTACTCAGAGCAGCTGGTGCAAAATTTAAAACTTATGAATTGTTTGTTTATTTATTTATTTATTTATTTATTGAGACGAAGTCTCCCCAATGTACGTCAGGAGTGAGAGTTTTGATATCCAGCTTTCCAGAGTCATATATTCTTTATGACATCCAGGTCAAATGGCCTCTCTGGAGGTATTTTTACCGTTGTACATTTTTGGAGCCAACATCTAGTTATTAAAACTTTCAAGTTATCAAACTTATACAGACAAGAGGGAAATTTGAGTTCCTTTCAACCTGCCCAGGTTGGAGTGCAGTGGCCGATCTCGGCTCACTGCAAGCTCCACCTCCCGGGTTCACGCCGTTCTCCTGCCTCAACCTCCCGAGTAGCTGGGACTACAGGCGCCCGCCACCATGCCTGGCTAATTTTTTTTGTATTTGTAGTAGAGATGGGGTTTCACTGTGTTAGCCAGGATGGTCTTGATCTCCTGACCTCGTGATCCACCCTCCTTGGCCTCCCAAAGTGCTGGAATTACAGGTGAGAGCCACCACACCCGACCGAATTGTTTATTTTTAAAATACTCTATTTAGTATTTTCAGACCTTGATAGACAGCTGTAACTGAAACCACAGGAAGTGAAATCTCAGATAAGAGGGTGCTACTGTCATTTTTACTGTAGATGTGATTGTAGGATGCCAAATAAAATCAATTAAATTTATATTTATGTTTAGATGACCATGGACCAGGTTGCTTTGAGAGATTAAAACATAATCGGGACATAGTGACAACTCCTAAAAGGTGTGTAATTTGTCAAGTGTAAAGGGAACTGAGAATTAGAAACATCTTGTAAGACAGTCAAAACATAAGTTCCTACCCACATTTTATCAACATGTTTATTTCTGCCCAATATCTTTGGAGATAACTATGTGTGTTAATTTTTATTGCTGTAACCAATTACAACAGACTTAATGGCTTAAAACCTTACATTTCTGTAGGACAGAAGTTCAGAATAAATCTCAGTGTTCTAAAATTAAGGTCTTTGTTGATCTGGGCTCCCTCTGAAGGCTCTTGGGGCATATCCATTTCTTACCTTTTTTAGTTCGTAGAAGCCACCTACACTACGTTCCTCAGGTTCCAGCCCCTTCCAGCAGTGGCATCATTCTGACTACTGTTTCCATTGTCACATTTTCTTCTCTGAATCTGAACCTCCTACTTCATTTTTGTAAGAATTATTTGGTTACGTTGAGCTTTCCCGCAGAAGCAAGCATAGCCTCAGATCTCAGGGTTCTTAACTGAATTGGATCTGCCAAGTTCCCTTTCCCATGTAAAGTCACATATTCACAGGCTCTGGAGATTAGAACATGGACATCTTGAAAGGGTTGGGGGAGGCACATTATTCAGCCTACAACATCATTCTTTCCCAATTTAATCCATGTGGTATGGCTGGGACTATTCCTACATGCCTATATCTAGATAGACTCTATTACTCAGACCGAGAGGTACAGAACTCCACTGCAGTGGTCGCCGTAATAAGTTCTGAAGTGAGTCTGACCAAAACTAAGCAAGTATGATCACTCCTTGCTACTTCTGTTAGAACAATTTTTAAAAGATATTCTCTTCCCCCTAAGTTTGTAAAATAGGATTCTTGAGTATCTGGTAGCCATCTTTTTTTTTTTTTTCTTTTCTCATATGGGGAAATCTTATTAGAGAATGAAATGAACACAGAAAAAAACGTTGGTGAGAAACTGGGAGAAAAAAATATTCTGATTACATCTAGGAGTTCAACAAAGACACCAATAACCATTTTTTTCACAAAGTGTGAGCTGTTTTCAGTCACTTACCAACACAACAGATGTGTAAATATGGTGAATTATCTGAATCAACAATACAAGAAAAAGCAGATCAAGTTGAGAAAACAAAACTTTGCATCGAAGGGTGAAAACAAAAGTAGCAAAGATGATGCACAGGAGAGTTATTAACACTAGAGGAGGACAAGTGATCCTGAACTTTGGACATTCTGAGTATACTCCTGAATATTCTGATAGGATGGCCGCTTTGTGTTGTAGGGCTGGTCTATCAGCTTAAATAGCTGTGTTGAACTGCCCAGCAGGTAAAATAGTTAAGTATAAGATTCAGTAGGCCCTTACTAAATGTCATGGATAGGCTGCTGTGTGATGGAATTAAATTAAAAACATGCTAGAATAGAATGGGACATATTTTAGGGAGAAATACAACCCAACTAAACAAAGGGGGAATGGAGTCAATTCCATGGCTAAGTTTCTTGTAGCAATTTAGTGAACTAACTAGTTTTATTGGTATAATTGGAGACAAGCAAAAACTTTCTTCATCTTTTTTTTTTAATGAAGACTTCTAAGGAAGAAGTATTTCTATTTAATGATCAGTTATTTTTCTTTCTTGTTTTATGAAAGAAGCTCTAACAGACAAACGGTCCAGCTCTGGCATCTGCACAGTTCTGTGTGCCTTTCACACACTGGGATGCCTTGGTTTAAGAGGAGATTCCCAGCTGTGTGGAGGAGATGACAACAGTGCAGATCTGAGCTCAAAACAGCAGGTTTTATGGCACAGCGGTTGGGGCGTTCATATATTCACCAAGATTAGAAAACTTCAGAAAGACTTGTTCACAAAAATCTGAACTGACCTTTAATTAAGGCTATATGGAAACTTTTTTTCTAAGCTGCTGTGAACAGATGACAGATGCAAGATTTATTGCATCAAGAATTTAATCAGAGGAACATATTTTCTTTCCTGGAGATGTAGTAAATTGTTTTGTTATATGAAGGAAAAAATACAACACTCATGAGCACAGTTGTTTATTTCCAAGTACTTTTGTTATTTTTTCCTGAGTATTGTGAAATATTTTATTCTTCTTCATTTTAATCAGATATATAAATAGTAGCATCAGCTGGAATAAGTATAAGCATAATATATTATGTTCCAGTTTTAGATATGCCTTAAAAAGTATGTTTGCCCAGATCCGCTTAACAAGGATGTAACAAAGTGGCAATATAATACAAATTGTTCATGAAAGGCTGGTTCTCTGGCATTTTCCAAAGTATTTGGCAATATAAAAGACTTAAAAAAGGAAAAAAAACCCCATAAAAGTATTTAACAAAATACATTAGAAAATATATAATGTAAAAATACCCCCAGCGATATGCTGTCCGAAATGAATAAACACAGTAAATATACCAGCAATAAAGTTAGACTCCATATAACAGTTCAAGCACTAGCCCTGCCATTTGAATTTAATACCATGGGCTGCTTTCAATAGTAAAGTTAATTATGTATTTAATAAGACTTTAAGATACTCTCCTACCAACCACTTCATGGCATTTCTGATTGACTCTTTTAGGAAGCCTGTGTCCTAATGAAAAAGAAAGGAGCCAATATTTCAAAAGCCAATTTCACTTTTAAATGCCATGTAGAAATAGGACAAGAGAGTGAAAGCACAGAAAAAGGCAATTATAATAGTAAAGAGTGGCCCAAAGCAATGTGCAGGAAGATGCACTTCTGGTCCTGATTTATGTCAACATGACCCTCATTCATGACACTGAAGTCGATTCACAGGATCAGTAACAGAAGAGCAGGTAAGGCAGACCTCCAGATATATCCATTTCCCATTTGATCATTGTCAAAAGGATAAAATTCACACCTTGGCCTCATCTGTTCTTATTACAATCTTTGTCACTGGAATGAGGCAACTGAATGTTAATAACCACTGCGATCTGGGAAAGCTTGTAGTCTATAGTGCTGCTATAACCTTTTCAATATTCCATATTTGATTGGCTCTCCAATCCACTCTGATTTCTCACATGAAGGAGAGGTTGTAAAAGGCGATAACAGAGGCAGTCATCCAATCAAACTGCAGAACCTTGAAAAGGTCAAGCACATATAGAGTTGCCTCCCTGAGAACACAGCAGAAAAATAAATGAAGGCCCTTTTTCTTATCTGAGATTTCATAATATCAGTCTTGGACTACAACAATTCAAATTACAGGAGTAAAAAAATGTTAAAAGGAAAAACTTGTCCACCTTCATGAGAAATAAAATTATTGCTATACAATATTTTTCTGTTTTTTTCCTATAGAAAGTTTAAGTTTATTCAGAATACTACATCAAAATAATGCAGACAATGTAGAATAATATTTTTAAAAACTCAAGTTTAGGAATCTAAATTAAATGAGTTCAAATCTTATCTCTAACATTTATTAGTCAAATAACTTCGGTCACTGAATTTAGAAGTTTCAAAATTCTTACCAATAAAATATAATATTATTTTGTTTTTTAAAGCATTGTTTTAGAAATCAGAATAAATAACATATTTGTCCACTATATAATAATCAGAAGATGGTGGCACACAGTAATAGCAGCAATAACAGCGGTATTAATATGGAAGTAAAAATAGTGGGACCGGTAGTAATACTAGTAGCACAATAGTAGGAGACACATAGCAGAATCATTTATTTTCATATGCGTATTAGGGAAAAGTAAATTAGACTGTTTTTACCAAATATCTATATACCAATAAAGCATATTTAAATATACATCTATATTTGTATATATTTTTCTCTATATATAAATAATATATAAAAATATGTATATATATATTTTCAATATATGAACAATATATATAAATATGTATATATTTATACATATTTTCTATATATATGCGTGTGTGTGTATATATATAGAGAGAGAAAGAAATCAGGTAATATGTCCAAAGCATATTATTAATATGCCTTGTTATCCCAAGAACTCAGAAACTTCTATAAAATACAAGGAAAGATAATTGGGTAGATTAATTTACAATGAAGAATGAGAATTACATTAGGTCTATGCTTCCTAATTCAACTATATTTGAAATTAGGATATTTCTTACATTCTCTGCCTTACAATGTCTTAGAAGAGGACATAAGACAGAAGTGAGTAACCAAATTGAAAGGAGTTAACCTGAAGAGTGTGTTTTACATATGAACGGACTAATGGGTAGGAAATAGTAGCTAGAAACTACTTCAAGGTCTGTCATATTCCAGAAGTTGTATGTGTACTGCAATACTGTGTGTAGCCTGATAATTCTAGTTTCTTTTTTCTACTGTGCATACCTCCCCTATATTTGGATGTAATCTTAACTGTCTAGAAACTTGGCCTAACAGAATTTATTTATAAGAACAACCACCACCAATATTGTTAGGGTCACAAACTTTATGCATCTATTAAGATTTGTTAAAACAAATTTGCTTGAAAATCTAGATTTTATTGCAAGTATAAGTTTGGAACCCGTAGATTGACAGAGCTAATGAAGTGAGAGAGATTTTATGCTTAGAAAAAAATAAATAATATGTAATCTTTAATTTGCTGAAATATTAACTTCATTGGAGAAATTATTTCAGAATCCCATTAATACAAATTAAGAAGCTACTATTTGTAGTATAATCCTTCTTTGTAGTACTGAATCATTGTTTCATTATGGTGATTTTTTTTGGTATACTTTTACTAGCTATGGGACAGATTTTTAATGTTAATACTTTTAGATGTATTGCTGAGCTTCTTAAAGGCTAACTTGGTAAGGGATGCTCTCTGTAAACTGATTTCACTCTCAGAGTAAACCAGCTTCAAATTCTGTCTCTCTGTCTCTCTCTTTCTCTCTCTCTTTCTTTCTCTCTCTCTCTTCCATTTTCATCTTTCTCTTTTACCAACTCCCCTCCCAACACACAATAGCTTACCCCTACACACACATACACACACACACATACACAAGGAAAGTAGAAGAGACAGAGATGCAGAAAAACAGACAGAGATAGAGAATTATTTTGTGACCATGAGCATACTATTCATTCAACAGGTGCTTTATAAACTATTTACTGTGTCAGATACTCAGAATAAGAGTATTGGAGAATGCTGTCGTATTTACCCTCACAGAACTTAATTATGAGGGAGACACATTTAACAATTTAATTATCTCCCCATCCCCAGATTGGATAGATAGAATCAGAAATATTTGAAAACAGGCAATAGAAGAATGTGTCATAGTCTGGGATTTTGGAAAATAAACAAAGCCAATAATCTAAATATTTAAGTGAGTAGTGGTACTGAGATCTCAGAAATGAGTAGAATTTGACTATAAAAGCAGATAAGGAGAACATTGTGTACAATGGGAACAGCATTTTCAAAAGCCTTGAAACTAGAAGTAGCACTTTATGGAATTAAAGATAGGAAAGAAAAACAAGCTAGTTTTGCGAAAGGCCAAAGAAGAAATGTGTCAGTGGTTGAGACAAGGCTGCAAGGATAGGGAATTATCAGCACATAGGCTTTTGAGATGACAGCAAGTGCTTTCTTTATCCTAAGAACAATGGAAAGACTTTGAAGATTTCAAATAGAGAAACAACATTGATTTGGGTTTTCAATGATCACTCTGGGTACTTTGTACCATATAAAATAGAAGGGACTAGGGACTACATTAGCAGGGGGAATGGCAGGCCATTGAAGAAGACACCACAGAATGATAGCCTGAATAGAAGATACTGAGGACGGTTATTGAGACACACGTCCTCAAGAAGACAAGAGATAAAACTAGGTTAATAATAACCCATTGCATGTGTAATTTATTTTTATTTTAATTTATTTTTATTTTTATAATTTTATTTTCATTGTAATTTATTTTTAAATGAATAGACTGCATTTTAGAGAAGCTTAGGTTTTACAGAATAATTTATCAGAAAGTACAGTGAGATCCCTCCTGCAAAGTACAGTGAGATCCCTCCTGCCCCTACAAAGTTTCCCCATTATAACATTTCACATTAGTGTGGTATATTTGTTACAACTGATAATCAAGTATTGGTGTATTAGTCAGGGTTCTCTAGAGGGACAAGACTAATAGGATAGATCATTTTGGAGCTTTAAGATTTGACGGCCCCATTGTATTTTGAACTTGCATGGGACCTGTAGCCCCATTTTTTTTTTTTTTTTTGGCCAATTTCTCCCATTTGGAACAGCTCTATTTACCCAATGGCTATACCCTCACTGTATCTAGGAAGTAACTAACTTGCTTTTGATTTTACAGGCTCACAGGCAGAAGGGACTTGCCTTGTCTCAGATGAGATGTCGGACTGTGGACTTTTGAGTTAATGCTGAAATGACTTAAGACTTCGGGGGACTGTTGGGAAGGCATCATTGGTTTTGAAATGTGAGAACATGAGATTTGGGTGGGTCTGGGAATGGAATGATATGGTTTGACTGTGTCCCCACCCAAATCTCATCTTGAATTGTAACTCCCACATATGGTGGGAGGTGATTAAATTGTGGGGGTGGGTCTTTCCTGCACTGGTCTCGTGATAGTGAATGAGTCTCAGGTGATAGTGAATGAGTCTGACGGTTTTAAAAATGAGAATTTCCCTGCACAAGATCTTTTTGCCTGCCTCCATCCATGTAGGATGTGATTTGCTCCTCCTTGCCTTCTGCCATGATTGTGAGGCCTCTCCAGCCATGTCAAACTGTAAGCCCAATAAACCCTTTTTCCTGTATAAACTACCCAGCCTTGTGTACGTCTTTATCAGCAGAGTGAAAACAGATTAATAGACCTGGAAAGAATAATAATTAATTGTGACAGACATAGACATATATTCTAATTTGGGGTTTTTCTTTCTTCCCAGCAGGAATTTGGATAGGATCATTACCCATTTTTTACTAGTGTTTAATGTACTAACCATGGAATAACATTGCATTAGACAAAGGACTTTTATTATAGTAAAGATGCCTAAAGGATTTACTTGTCATAGCACACACTACACTGACCTGAAGCTGCTGTCCTGATAGAAAAATGGACCTGGAACAGCCTGTAAAGGCATTTTGAGAGTTCTAACTTGCAGCTGATGCCTTAAAAGTCACAGAACTACCCTTCATGGTACAGTGTTTACTCTAAGGTAATGACCTTTGTATGGTGTTGTAACTCTGATTGATAGAATATGTGAATCATGGAATCAACATGAAAAGGCAGCAGTCTTCCCACCTACTACAACTTTGAGTGATATGCCAGGGAAGTCTGTGCTTCACATCAACATAATTCTAGAATGTGCACTAATAGAGGTTCTGGTCCTTAAATGGGAAGCTCTTGCAGAACAAGATGCAAGTGTGTTCCTTTGAAGCATAACTTATAACTGCCACTTTATACCAGTAGACCAGAAAGAAAAAATTGTATTTCCTTTCATGTAATAAGTAATCAATCTTGACCACCAGGAAGAGATAGGGGAGCTGTTAGGCCATGAGGCAAAGAAGCATATGTTTGGTACACATGTGATCCAGTAGGAAGCTTTTGGTATTCCCTCACCTAGTTTTGAAAATAAATAGACAATTGTAACAGCCATGCTACAACTGGGCATGGTGACCTAGGAGGAGACCCTTCATGGATGAGTATTTCAATTATACCTGTGTGTAGGCATGCTACAGAGATTAGTAATGGTGCTAGGTGAGGGACAGGGGAATTTCAACTGTACAGTAGAGGAGAGAGACAGAGTGTTGGTTGTGAACCTTAGACTAGCTGAGGTTATGGGGCTATGATTTATACTATTATTCTTTTCTTAAGTTTCCCCCTAGACAGAATTTTCTCAGGAATCCTGGACCTGATGATCCCAGGAATATATAAAGAAATGGATCTGAGCAGAGTAAGTGGTAGACTAGTGGTAACTGTAATGTCTTTCAGATTACTCTTTATAAATGAAGAATTTATTCCCTTAACTGCTTGGATTGCTGCCAGTTGACAATCCTCAGTTGTCAGCCTTCCTCAGGCACCTTAACTGAAGTGAGCCACTTTGCTCAAAGACATGCTCCTTTCCTCAGGCAACCAATATTCAATTACTTAATTACATGGAGTTATCAAAACATATCCCACTTGCCCCAAGTTACATAACTGTAAGATATTATCTCAACTTCAAAGCTCTTCATAAGGTAAGCTGAGGCCATCTGTGAGAATGCATCTTGGCCCAAAATTTTATCCTGCCTAATTTTTTTTTTTTTTTTTTTTTTTTTTGAGATAGAGTCTCGCTCTCTTGCCAGGCTGGATTGTGGTGGCACAACCTTGGTTCACTGTAACTTCCGTTCCCCGGGTTCAAGTGATTCTCCTGCCTCAGCCTCCTGAGTAGCTGCGACTATAGACACCCGCCGTCACGGCCAGCTAATTTTTGTAATTTTAGTAGAGACAGGGTTTCACCATGTTGGCCAGGATGGTCTCAATCTCTTGACATTGTGATCTGCCTACCTCGGCCTCCCAAAGTGCTGGGATTACAGGCATGAGCCACCGTGCCCAGCCCTATCCTGCCCAATCTTTCTTCTCTTTCTTTCTACAAATGTTGATTCCAAGAACAATTCATGAAAACTTCTGAACTAATAACGTCTGTCTCAGCCTGCTTTCTGGCACAAAACTATATGAAGAGTTTGAGGAAAAGCATGAATAGACCTTTCAGAAAAGCAAAAGTTGCTCAGTACATATATAAAAAAAATTCTGAATTAAAATCAACTGGAAAAGTGGACATAAAGACCATTGTGAAAAATTTTTGTTGTTTTATTTTTTAACTTAATTTTTTTATTCTGAAAGATAATACTGCTTGCATTTCTGTGTATAATATAATGATTTGAACTAAGTATACATTGTAAAATAACTAAATATTAATTAGATTAATAACTAAATCTAGCTAATTAATATGGGAATTACCTCACATACTACCAATTATATTGCTAATAGTGCTGAGAATACTTAATATCCACTTTGTTAGCATTTTTAATAATAAAATATCTTGTTATTATATATGGCCACCATGTTGTACAAAAGATCTCTTGGACTTACTTATTCTTACTAAAATTTTGTATCCTTTGACCAAAATCTCTCCAACCTCCACCATCAACCCCCAACCATCTCAGATTCTGGCAGCCACCTTTCTTCTCTCTACTTCTATGAGATAAAACTTTTTAGATTCCACATATGTATGAGATTTTACAGTATTTAACTTTCTATCCTTGACTTATTTCACTTAATGTAACCTCCTTTAGGTTCAACCACATTATCTCAAATAACAGGGTTTATTCCCATGTATAATGGCTGAATTGTATTTCACTCTATATACATACAAAATTTTCTTTCTCAATTTATGCATTGATGGACACTTAAGTTGATTCCATATCTTTGCTATTTTCAATAATGCTGCAATCAATGTGGGAATGCAGATAGTTCTTTAACATTCCGATTTTATTTTCTATGGATATATACCTAATAGTGGAATTGAAGGATCATATGGTAGTTCTATTTTTAATTTTTGAGGACCATCTGTACTGTTTTTATAAGGACTGTAATAATTTCCATTTTCAACAACAGTGTGCAAGGATTCCTTTATCTCCACTTTGTCAATACTTATTATCTTTTGTCTTTTTGATAATAGTCATTCTAATAGGTGTGAGATGATACCTTATTTAAATGCAAATTGTGATTTTAATTTGCATTAGAATGATGAGTTGTAATATTGAGCATTTTGTAATACACCTGATGGCCATGTGTGTGTCTTATCTTGAGAAACGTTTATTAAGGTCCTTTGCCCATTCTTCAAATCAGTTTTTGTTTTTTGTTTTTTTAATTTTGGCTGTTGAGTTGTTTGAGTGTCTTATATATTTTGGATATTAACTCCTTGTCAGATGTATGGTTTGCAAATATTTTCTCTCATTCTGTAGGTTGTTTCTTCACTCTCTTGACCATTTCCTTTGCTGTGCAGACCTTTTTAATTTGATACAGTCCCATTCATCGATTTTGGGGTTTGTTGCCTGTACTCTTCAGGTCATATTCAAAAAATTATTTCCAAACTAATGTCAGGGAGTTTTTCTCTATAATACAAGTGGGATTGCATCAAACTGAAAAGCTTTTGCACGTAAAAGGCAACTATCGAAAAGTGAAGATACTGCCTACTTAATGGAAACCATACATGTGCAAATCATTCATCTGACAATGAGTTAATATCAAAATAGGTAAGAAATTCAAGAGCGAGAAAACAAATAACATAAATTAATAATGAGCAAAGGACTTGAAGAGACATTTCTTCAATGAAGACATACAAACAGCCAACAGATAAATGAAAAAAATGCCCACCATAACCAATGATTAGGGAAATGCAAATCAAAACCTTTATGAGATATCATCTTATGCCTGTTAGAATGACTTTTGTCAAAAAGACAAAAGGTAAGTGTCGGCAACCTTGTGGAGAAAAGAAAACCTTTGTACATTTTTGGATGAAATGTAAATTAGTACAACCATTATGAAAAACAGTGTAGAGGTTCCTTAAAGTTTTAAAGAATTAAAAATAGAACTACCATAAGATCTAGCATTCTTACCACTGGATATGTATCCAAAGGAAATGAAATCAGTATCTCCAAGAGTTATCTGTACTCTCGTGTTTATTATATTATTATTTACAATAGCCAAGACATAAAAACAATATAAATATCCATTAATAAATACAAGGTTAAAAATTTGGTACATATGCACTGGAATATTATTCAGCCTTAAAAAGAAGGAAATTCTGTCTTTTCAATAACTTGGATGCATCCAGAGGTCATTGTGCTAAGTGAAATAAGCTAGACTCATAAAGGCAGTCACTGTGTGCTCTCACTTACACATGTGTTAAAAAAATCATCGAACTCCTAAAACCAGAGAATATATTGCTGTCAAGGGTGGGGGAAATGAGGAGATGTTGGTTAAAGGATATAAAGTTTTACTTATGCAGGATAAATTATTTGTGGAGATCTAATATACAGCATGGTGACTATAGTTAATTATTCTATGTTTTATACTTATAATTCACTAGGAGAATAGATCATAAATATTATCACCACGCACACAAAATTGATAACTGTCTGAGGTGAAGAATACGTTAATTAGCTTTACTGTAGTAATTATTTATATCTGCAAATGTATGTCAAAACACCATGTTGGGTATATTAAACTTACCCAATTTTTATGTGTCAATTATACCTCAATACATCTAAAAAAAGAAATTTTAACAAAAATTTCTTAAAGTAGAAATGTTTCTAATTTAATAATTTATCATTTTTTTTTTCACTTCAAAGGCAATTTTGGCTTAATGTAAAACCTTGAGAATCAGGGATAAGTATGGAAAAATAATAGCATCACAATTTAGCACAGAGAAAGCACATCTAAACTCTAACCATATTTATAGATATAAAGATAAATATAGTTTGTCCTTTATATTTATGGGTTCTGCATTCCATGGATTCTTTACTATAGATAAAACATATTTGGAAAAAACAAAGGATGGTTGCATCTGTACTGAACATATACAGACCTTTTTTTCTTGCTGTTATTCCCTCAACCATACAGTAGAACAACTGTTTACATAGCACTTACATTTCATTTGGTATTCTGGTGCTGTCATAGATACTAATTTTCAGCCAGGGTTGCATAACTCCCCATAGTGCTTGTTACATCTTTTGTTATAATGTTGGGTGAGTTAGACCTCAGGAACAGGCCTCTGACCTTCTTCTGCTCGCTTTTCACTCTAATGTTCCCTTGCCTTTCTGATTGCGGATCTTAAGGCCCTCCCAGGAAAAGGTAAGCCTTATATTCTGAGAGTAAGAATGCTGATGTCATGACGCTTCCATAAAAACCCAAGAGGACAAAGTTCAGTGAGCTTTGAGCTTTCAGATAGTTGAACATGTGGAGGTTCCTAGAGGGCGGTAGTTCCCAGGGAGAGCATTGGAGCTCCTAGTACCTTGCCCCTTCCCCCATACCTCATGCTACACATCCATTCTTCTGTATCCTTTGCTATATCCTTTATATTAAGCCAGTAAAATTAGTGTTTTCCTGAGTTCTGTAAGCTGCTCCAGAAAATTAAACCCAAAGAGGGGGTCATAGGAACTCCAACTTGAAGCCGATGGGTCAGAAGTTCCTGAGGCTTGGACCTGGGGGGCAGGATGGAGAACAGTCTTGGGGACTGAGCCCTCATTGTGCAATCTGACACTATCTCCAGGTAGATCGTGTCTGAACTGTAGTAGAGCACACCCAACTGGTGTTAGCTGCTTGGTTTGTGGGGACAAAAATTCCCCACATATATGGTCACGGAAGTCTTCTTCTGTGTTGATGATTATCATGGTGTGAGAGCACAGAAAAAATAGAGAGAGTTTTCCCTACACAAGTATTATAAGTAATCTAGAGATCATTTAAAAATGTCTGTAGGTTATATGCAAATAGCACACCATTTTACATAAGAAACTTAAGCATCGATGGATTTTGCTATCTGTAGGGAATTAAATTAGTCCTTTACAGATATCGAGGGACAATGATATGTATGTGTGTGTGTCTGTGTTTGTGTGTGTGTGTGTGTGTGTATATATATATATATAATTTTAAATAAAATTGGTACTATAGTAATGTAATTCCTATATTATTTTAAACTTAGCAATACATCCTAAATATATTCTATTCTCAAAGGTTTTGATTATGTTTATAAAAGACTGTGACATTTATTGTTGATATTATTTTAATATTCCTATGAAAATAATGCACAAAAACAAATTAACATAGATGTTTATGCTTATAATGTATTAAGGAAAACCACATTTAAAGTAATTATTGGCTGAAGAATAAACACACTCAGGCTTTTGTTATATATTCCCTGATTATCTTTTAAAAATCTTTAGTAAATAATAATCTTACTAAAATTATTTTGTAATTTTTCTAATATTGTTCTTTCTGAAAGGTAATAAATGCAAATGTCCTAATTTACATTTCTGTGATTGTTATAAACTTGAATTTTAAAATATTTATATTTTAATTACAGAGCTTCTAAGTATGAATTGTCTGATCCTATCCATTATACATATTTTTTATTTTTCTATTTTGCATTTCTGTTTATTTTCTTCTTAATGATATATTATAGTATGTTTTTGTTTATTTGTATCCAACAAAACTACCCAGATTTCAATACAATTCTCTATAATTAAAATTCCACCTTTTGCTCAATAAATTTTATTTTATTTTATTTTATTTTATTTTTTTATTTTTTTGAGACAGAGTCTGGCTCTGTCGCCCGGGGCTGGAGTGCAGTGGCCGGATCTCAGCTCACTTCAAGCTCCGCCCCCCGGGTTTACGCCATTCTCCTGCCTCAGGCTCCCGAGTAGCTGGGACCACAGGCGCCCGCCGCCTCGCCCGGCTAGTTTTTTGTATTTTTTAGTAGAGACGGGGTTTCACCGTGTTCGCCAGGATGGTCTCGATCTCCTGACCTCGTGATCCGCCCGTCTCAGCCTCCCAAAGTGCTGGGATTACAGGCTTGAGCCACCGCGCCCGGCCAATAAATTTTAGATAATCATAACCTCAATAAGAAACAAGAAAAATGATGAGGCAAGTCAACCAATTTGAAAATAAACAATAAAAATTGAAGATATAAAAATAAGTCTAGATAAAAATATATATTTTTAAAAAATTTTTCTAAGTTGCAACCAAACACTTGGAATGAAATTTTCAAAGAATAAAAAATCCAGTCCACACTATAAAATATTAAAATCAGTATTGTGGAGGGGAAAATTTGGTGACTTCTGAGAACACATCGAAACTACAAGAGAAAATTAATTAATAAAAAGTTGATAGATATTCAATATTTAGGAAACTGTCCTAGAAGAAGGAAACAGAAAAAGTGAAAAAAAAAAGGAATATTTGAAGGGATAGTACAAGTATAATTTTATGGGTTGAAAATAAAGTGGTATCTTCAAATGGAAACGGTTGATAATGACAAAGATGACCACAAGATGATGCCAGTAGTAGTTGTCAATACCTTTTGAGTCTATAAAATGTGCACAACTCAATAATAAGACACCTGTCTTTGTACATTTATTTAACCCTCAAAACCACATTTTAAGGTACATATTTTTAAATGAAAAATGAATTCTTAAATATATTGTGTAATATCACAACCAGTTCAGTATAAACACAAAAGTTTAAACAGATTTAGCCATTTTCATTTCACATATTTTTATTCATCACATATTGGGTTGCTACATTTACAAAAGTTTTTAATTTTAAAGATAAAGAAAATAGCAGACAGCTTAAATTCATGCATTTATACATTAAAAAGAATAAAGGTGACCTCAGAATCTTCTATGATAGTACAATGGCAGGACATGTGCATCATGGATACAATGGGAGACTTTATAATAACATAAAATGGTTAAATAAAACTTGTAAAGAATACATTCATTTAAAATATTAAAGTGATTGTATTAGTCATGGTTCTCCAGAAAAACAGAACTAAGAGCAGAGTATATATACATATATATTATTACATTATAGTTTATATACCTATATGCACCTATGTATATATGCATTCACATATATGCATATATATACATATAGATACATATACACATACATATATACATATACATGTACACACATATGTACATAATAAGAAATGTGTTTACATAATATTATTGAGGTTGAAATCTTCCATGATCTGCCATCTGGAACCTGGAAACCCAGGAAAGCAGGTGGGATAGTTCCAGCCTGAATCTGAAACTGTGAGAACTAGGAGTTCCAATGGTGTATTTCTCAGAAGACACATATTGCCGCTCAAGCAGTTCATCAGAGAGTGCGAATTCTCCCTTCTTCCATCTTTTCATTTCATTTACTTCTCAACAGATTGAATGATATCCACTCACACTGGGGAAGGCAATAGCTTTATACAGTCTATATTCAAATGCTAATCTCAAACAGTGACACCTTCACAGATACACCCAGAAAGAATATTTAACCAAATATTATTGGAGCATCCTATAATCCAGTCAAGCTGACACATAAAATTAACCAACACAATACTCAATTATGTAGAATATTTCTTCTACTTATCAAAAATAAAACTTGTTCCATATTCTTGTCTGAATAACTATGCCTAACAGAAAGGAATATATAAAGCCTAAAAATGAATGATACTATTTTTATCACTCTTTCAATTCTATCATATTTTGTTTTATTTTTCACCTTAATCTTTCTTACAACCTTTCTTACAAAAGGAGAGGCTGAAAAATTAAAATTTGTCTAGCAGTATTGAATCTGTATAAAATAGTACAACAGGCATCTAAGCCTCTAAAAATAGTAGCAGCAAGATTAAAAATCCAGAGTGAGTTCAAAGAGGGCAAGTCGACTTTTAAATATTGGAAGTAAATACAATTGTGTATTAGATTCCTATTATTGCTTTAACAAATTACCAGAAACTTTATGGCTTAAAATAGTATGAATTTATTACTGTACATTTCTAGATGTCAGAAGCTCAAAATTAGCTTCATCAGGCTAAACTCAACATACTGCCAGGGTTCTGTTCCTTTTTAGGGCTTGAAAGGAGAATCTGTTTCCTTGCCTTCCCCAGCTTCTAGAGGCTGCCCATGTACATTGCTTTGAGGTAACATTCCTTCATTTATAAGCCAGCAACATCAGGCCAAGTCCTTCTCACGCTGCCATTTCTCAGGTTCTCTCTTCATCTTCCCTCTTAAATCTGTAACAACCTTTGAGATTACATTGAGCCCACTTAGGTAAACTAAGAAAGTCTCCCCATTTTAATATCAGTTGACTAGCAAGATAAATCCTGTCAGTCACCTTCATTCCTTTTTGCCACATAGGAAGCTATTACATGTTGCAGAGATTAGGCTGTGCACATTATTCCAGAACTGTTATTCTACCCAATATTCTAGGCTTTGGTTCCCAAAGAGTCACATCTATCCCACATGCAAAATGCATTCATTCCACCCAAGGTCCCTCAAAATCTCGATGAATTATAGCATCGGCTCAAGTTCAAAATATCATCTGAGTCACATCACCTTAAAAGTCTCAAATCTCACCATCTATATAATGCAAAATATGTATGGATGAGGCCAGGGATATAATTCACTGTGGGGTGTAATTCTTCTCTTTTACTATATTATGATTTCAGTTTGTCTTTGAGTAGAATTGTTTTCAGACTATGAAAGATAGGGCTCATATTAAAAAGTGCAAGTTGAAGACACTGTTGTGTAAGAAAGTTGGTTATGTGTAACATGATTTAGAATCTGTGAGTGCTATGTTCCTCACAGCAAACCATGAAAGAGTAAAGACTGAGTGCAGTCATTCAATACGTTTTAAATTACCACGTGATAGAACGAGGACAAAATAGTATATATAAACAGATATTTTGACTCCCTAAGTGATGGAAATTTTTGATTTTTCTTACCATGTTTTGATGGATGTAGTTTAATAGGAAATATCTTTAAAGATTAAATTACTCAATAGAAAGCAAAACAGAGATCTCTAGAGTCTAGAATGAGTTCACTATAGATAAATCGGTAAAAACCAATTTCAAACCAGTTTTTCCTATATAATTTTATCAAACTAATAAATTAGAAAAAAATTATAGTTTTGATAAAACATTTAATAAATGTGATTTATATCACAATGTAGGTAGGTATACTTGTAACCAGTTAAAAGACTTCTCATAAAATAAGCATAGGTTAAAATGTTGTGTGCCTAATGGAACACCATGATATGCCCTCAATTTAATATTTCAACCAGTGAGTTCTATAAAGACATTTATGGCATGGTAGTAAAATGGATGAAGCATGTCAAACTGAGCAGTGTACTCAAGATATTACATAAAAACTTCTAGACTTTAACTGATTCATTTCTATTCTGCAACAAACATTATTTAGTATGAGGTAGAGACTTAAAGTGCAATATAATAAGGTTTAAAGAAACTTGGATTGTTTTACTGGCAAATAAAATTTTGAGATAATACAAAGACTGTATGAAACTATTTAAGACCTGGGATTTTTAATAAGTCATAAATGTATTTTATTTACTTCATTAACTCATTGCATAAATATTTATTGAATGATTATTTTTAGCTAAGTGCCTGATAGAAATAGGTACTTACTGGAGAGCAAAAGTAGACACAGTTGCACAGTTGTCTACTTATCTAATGAAACTTATATTTTAATAGGAAAAATAGGTACATTTATTTAAAAAATAAATAACACTGTCACCACAATATGAACTATAAATGCGTTATATTTTGCTGTGATAATCTATGAAAAGAGGATTAACCCACACAAATCAGAAAAAGAAGTCACTGAGCTAGAGCTTAAAGACGTACTTAGGAGTTAAAATCAAAGAAGAAAGAAAGAATTTTCAGAAAAGAAAATAACATGCCCAAAGGCCTTTGGGTAAGATCAAGCTAAGAGCCTCTAAGATACTAAAAAATAACAGTGCAACTGAAGTCAATAGCCCGCTGAAGAACTCTGTTATAGAAGATAAATAATAATGTGAAGAAAAACTTTGTAAAAGCTACTGCCTTCTACTAATCTTTATGGGGTTTCATAAACACCGACTTCCCATCAATGGAGGTGTTAAGCAGTGATACAGCAAGGCTTGCTTTGGGGTGAGCACTCAGCACTCAGCCTTTTTGCTTTTATCAATTGCTTTTACTTGCAGTTAATTGAGTATTTTTATACTCTTATTTGATTTGTTATTGAATTAAATGAAATTTCCAGCATTGGATGAAGCATATATCCTCAAATTCTTCCAAATTAGAGGTATTATATATTACATTTTTTTCTGTAGCAAGTATGATCAGGGGGTGGAGTGCTCTGTGTTATTCTTGAAAAACACAGCTTTGCTACAGCTGTGTTTAAACTAACTCTAGTATATTTTTTTTCCTTGGCAGGATCATGCTTTGTTACCTACTTAAAACCAGATTCCTAGATTTCCAGTTTCTGGTTCAGCATGTAAGAAGCTTGGAAGTTGCCACTTTGTCTTAACAACTAAAGAGTTGTATAAACTGAAAACTCAATAATGGTGCTTAGATTTACAGGATAAGTGAAGTCACAAGACAAACAGTTATCCCACTCCCAACTGGAGAGATTGACAGAAGAATACAGAGAATTGCAACTTACTGAAGCAGAAACTGTCTGGTAGCAACCTTCATGGGAATCAGTGACCAGGTACAACAACCTGAACTCCAGCTGATGAATTGCCAGAGGCTCAATGTGGACAAATTTGAGAGTTAAAAATCACCAGGAAAATGAATCCCAGTCATACAGAGAGGAACACTTGTGAGTTTTACTTCTAGGAGCTATACAACATCTACATAGAGAATATCGGAGAAACATCCTCTTGTGTTTCCAGCAGGCCAAGGGGAAAAGAAACTGTTTTGAAATACATCATCTATCTCATTCTTAACAAAGTCTATGTTCACAAGAAACAATTTAACTAGAGCCTAACCTGCTGGGGTTTTATCAGAGTCTAACTGACCTGAGAGAAGAAAAATACCCTACCTCAGCCTACTGTAGTCATCTTGTCTTACCTATGGGAGTAAAGCAGGCAGGAGAGACAAGGTGGAAACAAAACAAAACAAAAACTCAGGAGCGTGCTTGAAGTTTAAAATTCAGACATACAGACTCACTAAAAAACGGAGTCCTAATCATAGGACTAGAAAATGCTTCCCCTCTGCCACGCTTTAGAACTATATATTATGAAGGACTTTTTTATAGCAATTTCTTTCACCCAGTCCATGATATCTGGCTATCAAGAAAACATTACAAGACTTACTAAAATGCAAAAAACACAGTTTGAAATTAAGAGCAAACATCAAAGCAAGAACTCAGATATGGAAGGAATGTTGAAATTATCAGATTGGGAATTTAAAATAAATATGATTAATATGCTGAGGACTCTAATGGAAAAGTGGACAGCATGCAGGAACAGATGGGAAATGTAGGCAAATAAATGGAAATTCTAAGAAAGAACCAAAAAGTAATATTAAAAATCTAGATTCTTCTCATGTTAGATGCTGTTTGAAAACCTATAATATTGCTCACAAATAAAATATTAAAGTATGAAATTATTTTAAATCAGACATAATGAAATGATTTTAAATCAAAAATATTTACTATAATAATATAATATTTAAAATAATTAATTTAAATTAGAAATAAATCAGATTTATATAAACTATAGAAAATAAAGTAAGGGACTTTTATTAGTTCGTTTTCACACTGCTTGAAAGAACTATCTGGCTGGGTACGGTGGCTCATGCCTGTATACCCTTTGGGAGCACTTTGGGAGGCTGAGGCCAGATGGATCGCTTGAGGCCAGAAATTCATGACCAACCTGGCCAACATTGCAAAATCCTGTCTCTACTAAAAATTACAAAAATTAGCCAGGTGTGGTGGCATGTGCCTGTAATCCTTGCTACTCTGGAGACTGAGGTGGGAGAATTGCTTGAACCCAGAAGGCAGAGGTTGCAGTGAGCCGAGATCATGCCACTGAACTCTAGCCTGGGTGACAGAGCAAGACTCTGTCACCAAAAAAAAAAAAAAAAGAAAAAGAAAAAAAGAAAAATGACTGGGTAATTTATGAAGAAAAAGAGGTTTAATTGACTCATAGTTCTGCAGGCTTAACAGGAAGCATGACTGGGGCACCCCAGGAACCTTACATGGTGGAAGTCAAAGGGGAAGCAAGCATTTCTTACCGTGACAGAGCAGGAGAGGGAAAAAGAAGGGGGAAGTGCCCTTTTAAACCATCATATCTCACTCTCATAAGAATAGCAAGGGGGAAATTCGCCTCCCATCAGGTCCCTCCTCTGACATGTGGAAACCACATGTGGAATTACAATTCCACATAAGGTTTGGGTTGGGACAC
The DNA here is from genome assembly GCF_003255815.1 of Theropithecus gelada. NCBI lineage: Eukaryota > Metazoa > Chordata > Mammalia > Primates > Cercopithecidae > Theropithecus > Theropithecus gelada. Next base: position 27,669,875 of record NC_037682.1, on the reverse strand, counting down.
AGAGCCAAACCATATCAAAATTATTCTCACATTATTGTATGAGATCAGTATAACCCTGATACTAAAACCTAATGAAGGCAATGCAAAAAAAAACTCTCATGAAAAAATATAAAAATGTATAACAAAATATCAGCCAATCAACTTGCACAATCTATAGAAAAGAAAAATACGTCATGACCAAGTGCATTTTGCATCAGCAATGCAATAATCTGGATGATGTCGTATTTACTGAAAGTAAGGATAATTATATGATTTTCCTCATTGAATTATCTTGGCACCCTTGTCAAAAATCATTTGACCATATCTACAGGAGTCCATAAAATTAAGAATAAAGATGACAAGGCTATTCGGTAGAAAATGGAAAGTCTCTCAACGAATTGGATTGGTATAGCTAAATAAATATTTTGGAAAAATTAATAATTCTTGAAGCTTACTTCACACCATAAACAAATATTAATTTGAAAATACAATTCAGATCATCGAATATAAAACAATATAAAAAGAAAACAAAATAAAACTTTACAGTTTTGGGGTAAATACATCATTTATGGAATCCTTTTTTGAAAATAAAAAGAAGAAAAGCTTTATAAAATAAAAATATTTATCCAAATAGTGCACCTGATCGTCATGTAATAAATGGAAATATACATCCCTCCAACTAATAAAAAAAACTACAAAATTCCAATAACACTAGGAGAAAAGTGTTTCCAGTGCTTGAATAGTCATCAGCATAAAGCAGTAAGCCCTGGGAGAATAAAAATAACAATGAAAAAAGAGCCAGGACTTTGAAAATATGAATAAATTACAGAAATTACTGGCAAGACTATTCGTCCTCACGTTGCTACAAAGAATACTTGAGATGTGATAATTTATAAAGAAAAGAGGTTTATTAACTCAGGGTTGCAACCAGGGTGTACAGGAAGTATGGAAGCATCTACTCTGCTTCGAGGACAGCCTCAGGAAACTGAGAATTATGGCAGAAGGAGAACAGGAAGCATGCATGTCTTATATGGCTGGAGCAGGGGCAAGAGAGATGGAGGTGGGAGATGTCACACACTTTTAAACAACCAGATCTCCTGAGAACTGTATCGAACGAACAGCAACAAAGAGATGGGGCTAAACCATTCATGAAAGATCCACCCCTGCGATTCAATGACCTCTCACTAGGCCCCACCTCCAACATTGAGGATTACAACTGAACATAAGATTTGGGTGAGGACATAGATACAAATCATATCACTGACACAGAAAAGAAGGGAGATGACACAAATTACCAATATTGGAAATGTAATTACACAGGATGTCACTATAGATCCTGAGACAAAAACAAGGCTACTTAAATTTGAATTCTATATCTGCCCTTATTAATTTATTAATCCCATATTGGCCACTTATTTTGTGTGCCCTTGAGAAAATTACTTACCCTCTTGGTGACTAAATTTCTATATTTGTGAAAATAGGGTTGGTTGATTCATTAAAATTGTATTGCTCATACTGAATAAATATTGTTCTAGACCTGAGGATATAACAGCAAACCACACAAAAATTCTTGGCCTTAAAAAGTATGCATATTAATAGGCATGAGGTGTGTATACATTACACACAAGAAAAAGTAAAATGTATGTTTGTTACATAGCAGAGAATACTAATCAGAAAATAAAGTGAAGAAGGGGTTAGAATTTTGTGAGGATGAGAGGAAGTTGTATTTTAGGTAGGTGAGCTACAAAGTGCTCACTGGAAAGCTGAGGTTTGAGTAATAACCAGAAGGAGATGAATACTTTGGCCTTACAGGTACAAAGGGCAGGAGGTTTTCAAGAAGAGTGAAAAGCAAAATGTTCTTTATTAGTACAGTACCTCAGCTTTAGTTAGCTAACACCCCGGCACGACTGTCTGCTAACTGATAGTAACAATAACTATTATTTATTGAGTGCTTAGGATGAACGACATATTCTCAGAAATCTGCAATATTATCTCTATTTAATATACAGAACTAGGTATCAGAATGATCAAATAGCTTCCCCAAATCAAGCAACTAGAAAAGTAACAGAACAGTTTTAAACCTAGTCTAGAGTCCTGCAGCTTCTGCTCATCCTTTTCCTTCAAGCAGAGAGGATGATATCAGTAATTCAACCAATATTTATTGAACACCGTACTAGGATTTTAGAGATGTCAGTGAAAAAAAAAAAAAAAAAAAAACAGAAAAAAATCCCACATTATTGAAGCTATATCTTTTATTCAAAAAAGATAAAAAGTAAATGTTTATAGGTGATGATTTGGCTGTTTCCCCACCCAAATCTCATCTTGAATTTTAGTCTCCATAATCCCCACGTATCATGAGAGAGGTCAAGTGGAGACAGTTGAATCGTGGGGGTGGTTCCCCCATCCTGTTCTCATAATAGCTAGGTAGTTTTATAAGGGGCTTCTGCCTTCGCTGGGCACCCATTCTTGTCTCTCCTGCCACCATGTGAAGAAGGACGTGTTTGCTTCCCCTTTTACCATTATTGTAAGTTTCCTGAGGCCACTCCAGCCATGCTGAGCTGTGAGTCAATTGAACTTCTTTCCTTTATAAATTACCCAGTCTCAGGTATGTCTTTATTAGAAATGTGAGAACGGACAAACACAATAGGTAATTAAGTAAATTACACAGTATATACATATATTGTACATATATGTGTGTATATATACACACATATATATAATTAAAAAGTACTGACAATTCTAGAAAAAGTAAGGCAGGGAAAAAGGAGACTGGGATAATGAGGTGAGGCTGTACTTATTAATAACTTTTAAATACTTTTTTTTTTAAGACAGTTTCACTCTTGTCACTCAGGTTGGAGTGTAGTGGCACAATCTTGGCTCACTGCAACCTCCGCCTCCTGGGTTCAAGAGATTCTCCTGCCTCAGTCTCTCAAAGAGCTGGGATTACAGGTACCCGCCACCACGCCCAGCTAATTTTTTGTATTTCTAGTAGAGACGGGGTTTCTCCATGTTGGGCAGGCTGGTCTGGAATTCCTGACCTCATCAGGTGATCCGCCCACCTGGGCCTCCCAAAGTGCTGGGATTACAGGCGTGAGCCACCTACACATTGATTAAGCCTAGCTATTCCAACCAATTAGGGTAGAAAAACCTTCAGAAAACATGAGAAATAAGTCTTACCACATAGGGAAACATTTTCTGAAGTAGTAATAGTATGTTACAGTGATGCAAATTTGTTACAGTTTTTTTTTTTTCTTTTGAGACGGAGTCTCGCTCTGTCGCCCAGGCTAGAGTGCAGTGGCCGGATCTCAGCTCACTGCAAGCTCCGCCTCCCGGGTTTACAGCATTCTCCTGCCTCAGCCTCCTGAGTAGCTGGGATTACAGGCGCCCACCACCTCCCCGGCTAGTTTTTTTGTCTTTTTTAGTAGAGACGGGGTTTCACCGTGTTAGCCAGGATGGTCTCGATCTCCTGACCTCATGATCCACCCATCTTTAGAAAAACTAAAGAGGGGTGCAAGGGAAGTCTGCCCTTGCAAGCAGCATAACTAACTGTGCATGTATGTTTTTTTGTGTATAAAAATACTTAAATATACACACATCCATCCATCAATAGACTTACATATACACACATATGCATGCACACATTATGCATATACATAATATATAAATTAAAACATGCATATAAACTTTAAAATATGTATTTTATTAATATAAATATTTGTTTTATGTAGATATTTATTTCATAATGATTAATTAATGACATCTGTAATCTCCAAAGTATGAGAGAACTATGTCTTTAAAGTTAGTAGGGCAGTTTCACTTGAAGTTATTTAGACTAGATAAAACTGCAATGCAAAAAAGAAAAAAGTGATTTACTCTAAAATTCACTAAATGGTATCTTTGTGGCTTTTAGAATTTCAATAATAGGCTTCTTCCTGAAATAGAAAAACCTCAATGTAAAAGAATTCTCCCCTGGGTAACATTTAACTTTCTTAGGCAGAATAGAAAGTGTCAATGACAAAATGGTATAAATACAGTTTCAAAGAATATAGTCTACCATCACAGTCTGTTTGAAAAATCATTATTTAAAAGGGAGGAAAAAAGGCAATAACATTAATGATCAAAAAGCAAGGCTGGTGTTTGTCCTTTGGTTTGGTCCTTCTTTGCCCTTTGGTTTTCTTCTGATTGTAGCCTCTTCACCTGCATCAAAATACATGATCACAAGCTTCTGCTTACTCCAAGCACAGAGCTGCTTATTCATATGGCTTTGGAAAAAATAGTAATGCAAGCCTACATCTCCTTTCACCAATGCCAAGGGTCTTTAATGCAAAGCTTAGAAAGCTTTGCTCATTGACATCAAACCAGTTAGGAATATTTATTTCAATGAATAGTCCCACGGTTGTTAGAAATGACCTTCATATTTCAAAAATTCAAATGGCAGAAGATAAGAAGAGAGTTAAGCTGTGAGTAGTGGTAGAATTGGAAATAGCATCTCCCTCCTTTCTCCGCCTCAGTCCATGAGTATTTCAAAAGGCAATAATCATTTTGATGTGCAAACAAAAAGCTTGAGACCATTCTCTCTCTGTCTCTGTCTCTGTCTCTCTCTCTCTGTGTGTGTGTCTCTGTCTCTCTCTGTCTCTGTCTCTGTCTCTCTCTCTCTCTCTCATCAGGGTCTTTCTCTGTCACCCAAATTGTAGTGCAGTGGCACAGTCATAACTCACTCAGTCTCGAACTCCTGGGCTTAAGCTATCCTCCAGTCTCTGCTTTCCAAAGTGTTGGAATTACAGGCATGATACACTGCACCCAGTCAAGAAAGTGTTCTCAATGAGGTCATCAGCATTTTGTTACTTTTCTTTCTAATGGTTTTATTGTCCTTTTTGTATGTTAATATTTATAATTTTTGATCATTGTAAAATAAATTTGTATCTATAGTTTGTTGAGCATTTGTGTTTCTCCTGTGAAACTTCTGCTCATATATTTTTCTCACATTTTTCACTAGGTTGTTTGTCTTTTTCTTATTGATTTATAATACTGCTCTTATAGTAATGTGCTTCTGATTACATGTTTTGCAGATATTCTCTACCAATTACTGGCTTGTATTTTCACTTTTATAAAGGAGCATTTTTTTTTCTCATCAACCTTAGCCCTTAGCTTTAATGAGGTTAAATTTATTAGTTTGTCTTATGTTTAGTGTTTTTGCTGTTTTTGTTATTGTTACTGTTTAAATAGTATCTACTCCTATACTTGTTAAAAATCAGGGAATTCAAAACACAATCAAAAGAGATGTTATTTAACATTAACTCAGTTGATGCAAATTAAGAATTTTTATAACAAGTGTTGAATCAGATATGAACTAAATGTATCTCCTGTATATTGATATTGGGCATGTTAATTTTTGTAACTCATTTGGAAAATATTTTAACATATAATCTTGTAAAGATTTGTAATTTGTGTACCTTAGGAAATAGTAATTATGTTCCCAGAAAACACCTAAAAAACTATTGGCCATGATTCCTAGGATGTACATACATGAATATCCATAGAAACATTATTTAATAATAACAAAAATGAAAGTCACCAAAGTGCCCACTGTTATAATGATGAGCAAGTACATAGTAGTTTGACTAACAATGGATTATTATACTACAATGAAAATATGCAATAACATGATTGACTCTTATGTGACATAATATTGTGTGCCAAAAATTTAAAAACTACTCATAGTACAATAACTTTTGCATCAGCTACGAAAATTTAGAGTTATATATAAACTGTATATTTGTAATAAAGTCATATTATTATAAAATCAGTGGGATATGAAATATAAAATTCCAAAGAATGGTGGTCTGGGTCTAGAATGTTGAAGCTAGAGGCAAAATATTCAGTTAGAGGAGAAGCACATAAACGGGTGTAATAATTGAATACTATTCTATTTCTTTATTAAGTATCAGGTGCTTTTGTATGCACTATATTTTATAACAAATTCATAAATTATACGGGTCATGTTGGGGCCAAATATAACACTGTATGATGAACCAAGTAGAATGAAAAAGCAAATCTGATACCCAAAGAAAAAATAATACACATGTATTTTAATGAATAGCATAAAATAAGATGTAAAATGTCTCACTTGCCTTGCCCATCTGACGCCAGTCCCTGGAGATATGCCGCTATTAACAATCCATCCAGAAATGTTTAATACATAAACATATATGTCATCAAATAGTATGCCATATCATATTATATTTCAGCATTCCAGAGAATATTTGAATAGCTTAAGAGTGAAAACCTTGCAACTTAGAGTATATCATTTCCTTTTAAATCTCTCTCTGTCACCATCTCAATCTCTATCTGTACATGAGAGAGAGATAAAGAGAGAGAGAGAGAAGCAGAATGTTGGAATTGAGGGAGAAGAAGAGAAGGAGAGGGGGGAGAGAAGGAGAGTGAGGATGAATGTGGAGAACATTTTATATACTCAAACTATTTACCTTTGCCTCACCTCACTACTGTGTTCTTTAGGAAACCCGGTCTATTGAAACATTCTGGTCACTCTCCCAGAAATTCCAAGCAACTATACATTTCATAGGAGAAAACTTAGAGAAACTATGTGAATATATTCTAATATTTATGCATATGTTTATGGAAAATGTGATTCCAGTATATTTAAAAATTGTGTTTATATGTTTATATAGGTATTGATAAAGTCAATTACAGATATAGGTAAAGATATATATATATATGCATAATAGAGAGATGAAAGGATACACTCCAAAATATTAACTGTAGTAACATCTGAGTATATGATAGAATTGTGAAACATTTATCTTTTCTGTTATGCCCTATATCTTTAATATTGTCTCTAATTAGTGTGCATTAAGTGTATAATAAAAATAGATATCATTATTACTTAAGAAAACATTCATTCTTATGAGCAATCAAATATATTGAAGAGTACTGTGTTTTATGTATCAAATTAGCAAACACTAATACACCCAGCTATAAAAGACACTGAAAAATCCAATATTCATTTATTGCTAATGGCTGCATTAATTGGCCCAATTAAAAGAGAAGACAATAAAAAATTCATACCCTTTGATCCTGCATATCAACTTTCAGCAGGCAATCCCCCGCCTCCAAGTAATAAAATATAGAATAATCAAAAGGAAAGAAAAAATAATCTACATATACAAACTTTTCATTATGAGTCATAAAGTGCAAGGTATTTTGTGTTCTTATTACAAAGCAAATATTTAGTATAAGATACCTTTGTAATAGATTGAACAATCATTAAAAATGCTAATGAAGCCATTAATAGTTTAAAAAGTTCATAAGTACTAAGAGCAGAATGCATCTTTGAAGTTACGTGATTGCTTACGTAAAAATGTGTGAGGAGGATACTATCAGATTGGGCACAATCCTTACGGTCAAGGGTTTAAAACCTAATTTGGTTGGCAATAAATGAAATACAGAAGTTTCTCAAATTTACATTTTATTCAATTTTGTTTTTTTATATGCCAGATTGGAAAACAAAACTTTTGACATTTCATCATGACTGAATATGCACACAATTTTCTAGACATGACCTTTTGAAACCAAATGAAAGTCCTTTAAAAATTAATTCATGCAAATTGAAATAATAACAATAATAACAAAATTTTAGTTACATAGCTGAATCAATTCTGTCCCTCCAAACTAAATAAATAAGTACAATAAAATAAAGTAAAATAAATAAAGGGAGAAATAATGCTAAGTTCAGTCATTTATTCTTCAAGGAAATAACACAGTTCAAATATAAAGACATACCTACTATTTACTTTTGCCTGTCCTTGGGCAAGTTATATGACTGTCCCATCCTCAGTTTTGCAATTGTGTGCATTTACTTTTGTGTATGTGTGTGTGCATATGTGTGTGTGTGTGTGCATCTGTGTGTGTGTGTGTGCGTGAGAGAGAGAGAGAGAGAGAGAGAGAGACACGGTGGGAGGGGAGACACAGATTAAATTAAATTACACATATAACTTTCTGGTGTTGGCAGGGAATAAGCGCTAAAAATAATTGATGTCATATCCATTTGTCAGCAATGTAAAAACGACTTCTGGAAAAGATTTTTTAAAAATACATGACCTAGTATTTGAAAATAAATAGATTATTAACCTAAATAACAAAATTAATCGTGAATGAGAATTTTTTCATTTTCCAAAGTTATAGTCACTGATTTGCCTCACATGTCAGTATGACAAGCTTTTGCTTTGTAGATGTTTTCAGTGTTAATCTTTAAAGGAAAAATAAAAAGCCCCAAAACAAAAAACATATGAAGACCCACACCATATTTTTGTTCTCTGAATCTTGTTTTCCTTTATTCAATCTGCATGTCGGTTTATTTGGCTAGATCTTCTCAAAACAACACATTGTTTTCTTTTTCCTTCAAAGTGATGTTTCTTTCTTCATTCCAAATTAAAGCAATCTAAATACTAAAATGAAAATCCTGTTACATAAATTAAAAAAGATCCATTCTATACTTATGGAAAAACATATCACAAAGTTCGGCAGGATATACTTTTTTTTTTTTTAAGGCGGAACTTTTGGAGTCAAATTTTAAAATATAACTTCACAAAGGTGTTTTAACAATTCTCAATATGATAAGGATTCCTCTCAAAAAAGTGGTATATACTAAATTTTCATAATTATTTTGTTTATTTTCCAATTGGAAACGTGATAATTCCATTATCTGATTTATGACCAATCTTTTAGTCTTTTGTTTATGCATTCAATAAATGGGGAGGAATTGTGGGTTGGTTAATTATAATCACCAGTAATACATCAGTATCAATAAAATAGAATCCGTACTACAGTCACATTTGTATCAGATTTTATTGCTGCTTCACCAAATTACCAGACATTTAGTGGTTTACACTATACAACATTTAAAATATAAAAATTTTAAATTTTAAAAACATAAAGCTCTTGTGGTTCTGGAGATCAGAAGTCTAAACTCAAGACTTCTGAATTCTTCCTCTTCCAGAATTTTCTTTCAGAATGTTCATAGGATAATCCATTTCTTTACTTTTTTCAGCTTCTGGAGATTGCCTTCATTCCTTGGTTCAGGGCCCCTTCCTTGAGTTACTGAGAGAATGGAGCCTCTTGCTTCTTTCATCACATCTCATCACATCTTTGGCTTCTAACACTTATCCTTTCTTCTCAGTTTTATAAAGATACCTGTAACCACATTGGGCCCACTTAGATAATTAAGAATAAGCCCTCCTTTATCAAGATCCTTTACTTAATCACATATGTGAAATCATTTTTATCATGTAAAGCAATATATTCACAGATTTTTGGTGGGGATTTGGATTTAGACATCTTTGGGCAGACATTATTTAGTTAACTAGAGAATTTATTATCAATAATTACTTTTGAAAACTTGCACATTTCCATTTTCTGAAGTATTTCAGCTTTAATAAAGTGGAAAATAAATAAGCAGGTGATTATAATGTAGTATGTTATGACTGGTAGAATGTTGAGAGATCGAAATTCTGTGGTGATACGGACATAGATTGAATTTGAGTTCCAACATTTTCTAATTGTGGGAAGTTAGGAAATTTCCTTCACCTCTTTCTAAGCCTTAGTTTCCTCATGTGTAAAATGGGAATAATAAGAGTACCTACTTTGGAGGCCTGCGCAAAGGAACTCATGCATAGGAGGGTAAAAAAAAATTTTTGGTAAATTCTAAAAGTTCAATAAAGTTTTCTTATTGCCTTCATTAATATATTAGATTGGGGAAATAGAGACCAATATAGATGGACAGAACATGGATATGTCAAAGATTGCGTCATGAAAAATACTTCATGGAAACAGTAAATCTGAAATGGATTATTAGACATCCGGTTTTCCTCCATATATATCCACATCGAGAATTTGAATATCATCTTGGAAGGCAAAACAGATTCTTGAGGAAATAGAACAGAGAGGGGGAAATGGGAGAAGGAAAAAAGGAAGAGAAAAGAAAACAAGAGAAAAGTAAAAGAAAGAGAAAAGATGTACCTAGATAGTTGGCAGTTGCTCTATAAGGCAGATTGAATTTTTGTCCCTATTATTGTCCCTATTAGTCTATTTGCATTGCCATAAAGGAATAGCTGAAATTGGCAATTTATAAAGCAAAGATGTTTATTTGGCTTGTGTTTCCTCAGTGTGTATAATGAAGCACAGTGCCACCACTGCTTCTAGTGATTACTTAGCAAGTTTACAATCATGGTGAAAAGCCAAGGGAAGCCACTTTCTGTCATGTGGCAAGAGAGGGAGCAAAAGAGAAATAGAGGAGTTTCCAGTCTCTTTTAAATAACCAGATCTCATGTGAACTCAGAGTGAAAATTCTTTCACTGCCATGGGGACAGTGCCAAGACGTTCATGAGGGATCTGACCTTATGACCCAAACACCTCCCACTAGGCCCACCTTTTACATTGGAGGTCATATTTCAACACGAGATTTGGAGGGGACAAAAACATTTGAACTGTATCAATGGTCCTTTTGTTTTGTTTTGTTTTTCTTTACTTCTTCATTTTTTTACCCCTTTCTGTATCCATGTTCTTTTTCCTGTTACTACTGCCCCTCCTCAAGAGGCTAAGTATACTATCCCGTCCCTATGGTGTGAGCTCAGTGAGGTGAGTTGCTTCACCCAATGGAAGCTGGTGGTGAGACATTCCATGCCTTGGCCTTAATAAACAACATATAAATATATGTTGAGAGCATCAGTGGTTGCTTTGCTGGGTAGCAATCAATGAATGCATCTCAGTGGGACACATAATAGGCATCTATTCCGCTTAGAGTGGGCTCAGCTAAATGGCTATAAGTTGCAGGCTGTTTCTGTGAATGCTGCATATGTTTCCCATCCTTCTTGGATCAACAGCCTTTCTGGGGCCTGTTCTTCTCAAGGCAATGACAGAGGCAAAAGTGGACAAGTAAAATATATATAGAATATGTATGTATATATGTAAAACACATATATTTATATATATTTATTCCATGCCTTGGCCTTAATAAATAACATATATATATAGCCTCAATAAACATATATATTGCCTTAATAAACAACATATAATATATATTTTTATATATCAAATATATATAATATATATGGCCTTAATAAACATATATAGTCTTAATAAACAACATATAAATATATATTATATATAAATATATGTTGATTATATATATTGCCTTAATAAACAACATATAAATATATTATATATAAATATATGTTGTTTATCAAGATAATATATATATGTTGTTTATTAAGGCCAAGGCATGGAATATATAAATATATGTATAAATATAGAAATATAAATACATAAATATACATATTCTACATACATGCATACATATTATATATATTCATATATAAATACATATTTTACATATATACATACAACATATATAACCTTAATAAACATACACATATTGCCTTAATAAACAACATATAAATGTATATTATATATAAGTATATAAGTATATATAATATATAAGTATATAAGTATATATGTAATATATATTTATATGTTGTTTATTAAGGCAATATGTATATGTTTATTAAGACAATATATATATGTTGTTTATTAAGGCCAAGACATGGAATATATATAATATATAAAAATATATGTATAAATATATAAATATAAACATGTAAACATATAAATATATATTTTACATATATACATACATATTCTATATATATTTTACTTGCCCACTTTTGCACCTGTCATTGCCTTGAGAAGAACAGGCCCCAGAAAGACTGTTGATCCAAGAAGGATGGGAAACACATGCAGCATTCACAGAAACAGCCTGCAGCTTACAGCCATTTAGCTGAGCCCACTCTAAGTGGAATAGATGCCTATTATGTGTCCCACTGAGATGTGTTGGTTGATTGCTACCCAGCGAAGCAACCACTGATGCTCTCCTTATATTCACAGTAAACCACTTACCTCATATTTGCCTGAAACCTATACGAGTATGTTTAGGTCAGGAGAATTATAGTCTACTGCATATGAGTATTCTGTTTTATTAAGGAATCAATTCTGCCCAGTTTCCTCTGTGATGCACTTTAATTAATACGTTTATAACTATTGTAAAACAGAGCTATCACAGAATGAAAGAATTGCAATGACTAAAGTTGACTCTACTCTTTATTAACATTACAAAACTGGTAGACACTAATTACATGTCATAAACAAGTAGTTAAAGAGAATATTACTTTTCAGCAGAGAAGAATGGGAAATTTAAGCCACAAAAGTAAAATAGAACTCATTTAGCCCTCTACTAAACAGAACATACCCTTAATCATGGTAATTTCCAGTGAACACTTTTAGGATGGGTGAGTACAGCTTTATGACAATAAACAGTGGCTAACTAGGCACCTGGTGATTCACAATGATTCACAGACTTAAGTTGATGTTTGCAGGTTAAAATTAAGTTGTTCCACCTTGACTAGCTCAAGCCATCTTGAGCAAAAAGAAAAAAGCTGGCTAACATCACACAATTTGATTTCAAAATCCACTACAAAGCAATAGTAGTGAAAACAGCATGGTACTGGCATAAATAACAAACACATAAACCAATGGAACAGAATACGGAGCCCCAAAATGAATCCACAATCAACTGATCTTCACCAAAGGTGCCAATAACACACAAAGGGGAAAGAACAGTCTCTTCAACAAATGGTGTTGAAAAAACATGTGTAGAAGAACAAAATTAGGCCCTTATCTCACTCTACACACACACTCACACACAAAACTTACTTAAAATGGGTTAAAGACTTAAATATAAGACCTTAAACTATAAAAATACTAAAAGAAAACAGAGGGGAAAACACAATGATATCACTTTAGGCAATAATTTTCTGAATATATCCCCCAAAATACAGACAAAAAAATAGACAAATGGGATTGTATCCAATGACCAAGGTCTGCATAGCAAAAGAATCAACAGAGTAAAGAGGCAAGCTATGGAATGAGAGAAAATATTTGCAAACCATACATATGAAAATGGGTTAATATCATAAATATACAAGGAATTTAACTCAATAGCATGAAAACAAATAACCTGGTTTAAAAATAGGCAAAGAAACTTAATAGATTTTTTTTAACGAAGACGTACACATGGCCTACAGATATATTTTTTAAAGTTCAATGTTGTTAATCGTCAGAGAAACACAAATAAAAACCACAATGAGATGTCATCTCACACCTGTTAAAATAGCTATTATTTAAAAGGCTGAATGTCTGGATATGGTGGCCCAGGCCTGTAATCCCAGCTACTCCAGAGGCTGAAACAGGAGAATCGCTTGAATCTGGGAGGCAGAGGTTGCAGTAAGCCGAGATCACACCACTGCACAGCACTGCACTCCAGCCTGGATGACAGAGTGAGACCCTGTCTTAAAAAAAAAAAAAAGAAAGAAGGGTAACAAGAGTTGGCGAAGATATGGAGAAAAGGAAACTCATTGTTGGTGAAAATATAAATTACTACAGCCATATGTAAAACAGTATAACGTTTCTTCAAAAAATTATGATAGAATTATCATATGATCCAGCCATTCCACTTCTGGGTATTATGTTGGTCAAAGGATACAAAATATTTGACATTAGAGTGTTGGAAAGATATATGTACTCCTATGTTCACTGAAGCATTATTTTCAATAGCCAAGCTATGGATTCAACTTCATTGCTCATCCTCATCAGTGAATGAATGAAGAAAGAAAATGTGGTACGTGCAGAATGAACTATTTACTCAGTCATATACAACAACAACACAACGCTGTCATTTCTGACACCATGGATGTACCTGGAAGATATTATGCTGAGTGAAATAAACCACACACAGAAAGACAAATACTGGCTGATCTCACTTATATATGAAATCTAAAATAGTCAAATTCATAAAAACAGAGGGTAGAATGGTGGTTACCTAGGGGCCAGGACCAGTGGGAGGGGAATAGAAGCAGCTTGGAAAAAATGTTGGTCAAAGGATACAAGCTTTCAGTTAATGAGAAAGAATAAATTCAGCATCTTCATTGTATAACATAGTGAATATAATTAATAACGGTGGATTATATACTTGAAAATTGCTGACTGTAGGTTTTAAGTGTTCTCACCACAAAAAAAAGATAAGTATTTGAGGCAATGCGTATGTTAGTTGCTTGATTTAGCCATTCTGCAATGTACACATGTATCAAGGCACCATGTTATACACCCTATATATTTATAATTTTTGTCAATTTAAAAATATTTTTATATAGTCAGTGAAAGATATTTTATAATAGATTGCTATACAAAAGGCAGGGATCTAGAAGTCTTCAGTAGTTGTCTAAAGATTTAGAAAGATAGAAGTTGATCTAGATTTGCAATACACATTTCAGTAGCTCAAAGGGAAAAGAGAGACAATAATATTGAACTACAGCATAGCGTTATTGTTTCCTGTCTTAAAATGTAGTATTCTCTAATTCTAAAGCTTACTTTAGATATTGCAGCTATATGGTACTTCAAAATGATTGAGAATTAATTGAGGATGAGTGGGACTCTTAGAGGAAGAGAAACAGGAATTAGAATGAAACAAGTTTTTAAATATTTTTCTCTATGCGTCAGCTACATCAATGGGCATTAAATAATGGTGGTGATGATGGATGATAATAAAGAAGATGAGGATGATACTGATGATGATTGCAATTCTAATAATAGGCAGTGCTTGTGTTGTTCTTATTTGTATCAGATACTGTGCTAGCAACTATAGATGGACTTTATTCTAATATAATAATCTCACATCAAGGAGGATCTACATTAACATAGAGAGGTATCAATATTTACTAAACGCATTCTACGTTCTAAGGATTGTTCTAGGTACATTAAATGCTTTACCTCTTTTAATTCTGGCAATAATTTTGACAGTTACCTACTAATGCTCTGTGTGTGTGTGTGTGTGTGTGTGTGTGTGTAAACATATGTATACATATATATGTATAGGTGTACATATATAGTCATGTATGTATATGTGTATATATTATATTTACATATATGTACATAACTAGGTTTCACATTAAATAAAAAAATAGTATATACGATTGAAAATCTTGGCTTTTTACTGAGAAAGGTTGGTAAAAAATTAATTAAAAATGTTCACAATCAAAGTTGTGTAGAAGCGATCTGCCTTCACTCTCCCCAACAGAAAACTAAAAGCAACTATTAGGTGACAAGACTATTACCACCAATATCCCAGAACTCATAGTCGAGGCTGTGACAAAACATGGGGCCACAGAGAAATGAAAAACTGTGAGGAAGAGGTAGGAGTAGTGATTTATCTACCCTCAATGCCCTTTGCTCAAACTTTCAGGTGCAATGCTCCTCCTCCAAACTTTTAGGGGAAAATTCCCTGGGCTCACAGTTCTACACTAGAAAAAGTGAGATTGAGGCAGCCAGTCCCCATTATCTTTGGTTTCTATGCAGCAAAGCTGCTCCAGTCTCAACCCACAGACAGCATTGCAAGTGCCTACAAGGAGAGGGATTCCTGAGGGCAGCTGGAGACAGGTAGTGAAGGTAGAGCTAAAAGCCTCAGCACATAAAACTCTAGGCATAATTTCCCTCTTAGACAAAAATTACCAAATCAGAGAGATGGCTCAGCAGCACTATGCTGTGAGAAGTGTATTCCACAAGCCCTTTGGGCATGAACCCTAGCCAGCCTCCCCACAAAAGCTGGGAATCCCATTTGGAACCCTTCCATCAGGGCAGCACTTTGATATAGTGTGAGAGCAACAGCAAACCTGGACTTAGGTCACCATCTAGTACAACAAAAGAGGCAGCAATCGAGGACTAAGGAAATCAACAGGAAAACTGCACAGAACTTCTAAACACATATGCACTAGAGAAAGCAAACCAATCCAGAGAACAATGACTGGAATAAATAATCTTTCAATTTGAAGACATAGATAAATATTCAGAATATCAATCTTAAGGAAACTCAGCAAGGCCAAGATTACACAAACAAGTGATTCAGAAATTTATCAGGAAAAAATTAACAAAGATATTAAAATGCTAATAAAGATTTAAAAATAGAAAAAAAAAATGAACCGAGAAATACATTGAGCTGACAAAATAAATCAGATGGCCTCAAGAGCAGACTTGATCAAGCAGAAGAAAGAATTAGTGAGCTCTAATGATAGGGACAGGAGGCAGGGAAACTCTGGGCAGAAGAAGGCAGGTCCCCAGGGGAGGACCCTACCCTCAAACCAAAAAGCCTAATACCAAGGCCTGTGTGAGAACATACATCTCTGTTTTCCCACTTGAATGCTGCCTCTTCCAAAACCACCCATGGCCCACCCTGGCCAACAACCTGTGCCTATAAAATCCCTGGAACTCAGAGGGCAGAGAGAAGCAACTGGACATTGGAAGCTACAGTTGGACATCAGAGAGAAGTGGTTTGACGTCAGAGGGGCAGACTCATGGTGTAGATTCAGAGGAGTCTGGCTGGTTTCCACTTGCATGAAATATCTTTTTACATCTTCTCACTTTTAGTCTGTACTTGTCTTTTTAGGTGAAGTGAGTTTCTTAAAGGCAACATATAGTTGTGTATTTTTAAAATATTCAGCCACTCTATGTCTTTTAATGGAATAATGTATTCCATTTGAATGTAAATTCAATGTTATTTCATAACTAAGACTTACAACTGAAGTTTTGTTACTTTTTTTCTAGTTGTTTTGTGAAGTCTCTCTCTTTTCTTCATTTTTCTCTTCCTTTGTGGTTAAGTGATTTTCTTTGGTAGCACGTTTTCATTTGTTGTTTTTTATTTTTAGTGTATCTATCGTAGCTTTTTGCTATGTGGTCAGCATGAGTTTTACAAAAAACATCTCACAGTTATAAGAAGTTACTTTGAATACATTACAACTATACTTTGATCACAAAGAAAAAAAGAAACAAACAAATAACAAACTAAAAAATTCCACACTTTTTCTCCCAGTCACATTTTGACTTTTTGTTGTCTCAGTTTACATTGTTTATATTGCCTGTCTCTTAGCAAATTGGTATAGTTACTATTATTTTTATATACCTTCTTTTTTTGTATTTATACTACAAATATGAGTAGCTTATATATCACAATTGCAGTATTAGAGTATCCTGAATTTTTCTGTGTACTTACTTCAACTAGTGAGTTTTGTATCTTCAAGTGAGTTTTTTAGGGGCATGCTAATATTATTTGCATTCACATTGAAGCACTCCCTTTAGCATTTCTTATAAGACAAGTCTGGTGGTGATGGAGTCCCTCAGATTTTTATTTGTTTGTTTGGTTTTTCTGGAAAGGTCTTCATCTCTCCTTCATGTTTGGAAGATAGCTTTTCTGTGTACTCTGTTATGTGTTGGCAGCTTTTTTCTTTCAGCACTTGGAATGTCATCCCAATTTCTCCTGGCCTGTATGGTTTCTGCTGAGAATTCTGTTGCCAGATACATCAGAGCTCCTTTATGTGTCATTTACTTCTTAACTCTTGCTGTTTGAGGTTCCTGTCTTTGCCTTTGACCTTTGAGGGTTTGAACATTTTATGCCTTGGGGTAGTCTTATTTATGTTGAATCTGTTTGGTGATCTTTGATCTTTCTATACCTCTATATTTATATCTTTCTCTAGGTTTGGAACGTTTTCTGTTATTTCTTTGAATAAGCTTTTTACCTCTTACTCTTTCTTGAAGGCCTTTAACTCTTATATTTGCTCTGTTGAGGTTATTTGCTAGATTTTATAATGTTCTTCATTTTTTTCTTTCTTCATCTTACTGTTTTCAAACAGCATGTCTTAAAGAAGCAGGGTATTTCCCTGACCCCTTCATGGGCAGGAACTAGAGTGCATGGGTGTTGGCAGGAGGAAACTTCACCCACTTGCTGCTCCACCCCTGGTGGGAGGGGGAACACAGGTGAGCGGGTACAGGAGCTGGGATGAGCACTTTTGGGTGCCCACAAGAGCAAACTCTGTACTGAGCCTGCAGCAGTGTTTGGGGGAGGGTGCCCCTGACCCCTTGAAGCCCCAGAGTATGTGTTACAGTGCCCTTTTAGCTTTGTTGTCCATGGGCGGCCTAAGTGTTAATAGCTCAGTGGAAGGTCAGTGTGACAACCTTTTGCACCCATGCTTGTGGCACCTGAGTTCTTGTCTAGAGTCCAAGAGAAATGAGGTCACATGAACGACTTGAAGATGGTAAATATGGAGGATTTTATTGCTGGTGAAAGTGGCTCTCAGTGGGAAGGGGAACTAGAAAGGGGATGGAGGGGGAAGGTAATCTTCCCCTGGAAGATTTAAAGCACAGCAGCCATTATATTTATATCAAATAAAATATAATTCAAGTCAAAAACTGTAAAAAGAAACAAAGAGATTTATTATGTAATTATAAAGGAATCAATTTGATATGAGGATATAACAACTATCAATTTATGCACCCAACACCAGAACACCAAATATAGAAAGCAAATATTAATAAATCTAGAGAGAGAGACTGCAATACAATAAAAGTAGAGGACTTCAATGCCCCATTTTCAGTAAAAGACAGATCATCAAGAAGGAAATAAACACAGAAATATTGGAGGTAAACAACACTTTAGACAAAATAGACCTGACATTTACACAACATTTCATTCAATTGCTAAATACACATTCTTCTCATTAGCACAAGAAACATTCTCCATGATAGAATATGTTAGACCACAAAACAGGTCAACAAATTCAAAAAATGTCAAAATTATACAAAATATCTTTTCTGACCACCACAGAATAAAGCTAAAAATCAATAAAAATAAAAACTTTGGAAACTGTACAAATACATAGATTAAACAGCATGCTCCAGAATGAATAGTGGGCCATGAAGACATTTAAAATGAAATTTAAACAATTTTTATAAAAATGAAAATGAAAATACAACATATTAAATATATGTGATTCAGCAAGAACAGTAATAAGAGGAAAATTTATAGCAATGAATGCTTACATCAAAAAGTAGAAAGACTTAACCTAATGATGTACCTCAAGGAGCTAGAAAAACAAGAACAAATCATTTGCAAAGTTAGCAGAAGAAAGGAAATAATAAATTTTAAAGCATAAATAAATTTGAGACTAAAAATAATATAAAATGTCATTAAAACAAAGGGTTAGTTATTTTAAAAGACAAAGAAAATCATCAAATCTGTAAGTAGACTAACTAAAAGAAAAAAAGGAGGAAAAAACTCAAATAAATAAAATCAAAAATAAGAAGGGGAAAAATTTAACTGATACCACATGAATACAGACTATCATTAGGCACTATTATGAGCAACTATATGCCAAGAAATTTTAAAAATCTTAGAATAAATGAATGAATTATTGGACACATAAAACTTACCCAAATTGAAACTTGGAAAAATAGAAACCCTGCATAGGCCAATAACAAATAAATAGACCAAAGCAGTTATTAAAAGTCTGCCATCAAAGAAAAGCCAAGGACTGGATGGCTTCACTGCTGATTTTTAACAAACATTTAAAGAGCTAACACCTATCCTATTCAAACCATTCCAAAAAACTGAAGAAAATGGAATGCTGATAAATTTATTCTGTGAAGCCAGCATTACTTTAATACTAAAACCAGATAAGGATATGAATTTAAAACAAAACAAAACAAAAACTACAAGCCAATATTCGTAATGAGTATAGATGCAAAAATCATCATAAAAGTAATCAGAAATGAAAAACACATTCACAAGACCATTCACTATTATCAAGTAGGGTTCATCTCAGGTATGCAAGCATAGTTCAACATATGCAAATCAATAAACATGATACATCATATTAATAAAATCAAGACAAAACTATATGATCATTTCAATAGATTATGAAAAAGGATTTGAAAAAATTCAACAACTTTCCATAAGAACAATTTTGGGTATAGAAGAAATATATCTCAAAACAATAAAAGGTATATAACATACCTACAGAATATAAAATAGGGATAAATTGAAAGCATTGCCTTTAAAACTTGAAAAAAGGCAAGGATGAAATTTTTGCCACTTTAATTCAATATAGTAAGTACTGGAGGCCCTGACCAATGCAATTAAGAAAGAAAAAAGAACCTAAGGCTATCCAAATGGGAAAGAAAAAGATAAACTTATCTTTGTTCACAGACAACATAATATTATATCTATAAAATTATACATATACCACTAAAAACTGTTAGAACTCATAAACGAATTTTGTAAACTTGTTAAATTAAAAATCAACACACAAAATCAGTAGCATTTATGTATTTATATATGCCAACAGTGAATAATTGGAAAAAATAAAATAAAGCAATCACATTCACTATATCTACAAAATAATTTCATAAGAATAATTTTTTTAAAAAATAGGTGAAAGAGCTCTAGAAAGGAAATTGTAAAATGTGAATGAAAGAGATTGAAGGGAATACACACAAAAAATTGAAAGATGTTCCATGGTTATGGATTGAAAGAATTAATATTGTTATAATGTCCATACTATACTTAAAATTATCCATAGATTCAGTGTAATCCCTATCAAAACTCCAATGAAATTCTTCACAGGTATAGAAAAAAATAATCCTAAAATTTGTGTGGAACCATGTAAGACCCCAAATATCCAAATAAATCCTGAACAAAAAGAACAACACTTGAAGTATCACACTACCTGAGCTCAAAATGTACTACAAAGTCATAGTATCCAAAACAGTATGATACTAGCATAAAAGCAGACACATGCACCAATAAAACAAAAGAGAGAACCCAGAAATAAGTCTACATATTTATAGCCAACTGATTTGTGACAAAAGTACCAAGAATATACACTGGGGGAAGGACAGTCTCTTCAACAAATGATGCTGGAAAAATTTAATAGCCATATGCAGCAGAATAAAACTAGACCCCTATTTCTTACCATATACAAAAATCAACTCAAATCACTTAAACATTTAAGTATAAGATGTGAATATATGAAACTACTAGAAGAAAATAGTGGAGAAACTGTTCAGGACATTGATCTGTGCAAAGATTTTAATTTGGGAAAACCTCAAAACATAGGTGACCAAAACAAAAATAGATACAAGGAATTGGATCAAACTAAAAAGCTTCTACAGAGCAAAGGAAATAATCAACAGAGTGAAGAGACAATCTATAGAATCAGAGACAATATTTTCAAACTACATGTCAGACAAGGGATTAATAACCAAAATGTACAAAGAATGGTATATACCCAAAGGATTATAAATCATTCTACTATAAAAACACATGGACACATATGTTTATTGCAGCACTATTCACAGTAGCAAAGACTTGGAGCCAACCTAAATTCCCATCAATGATAGACTTGATAAAGAAAATGTGGCACATACACACAGTGGAATATTATGCAGCTATAAAAATGATGAGTTCACATCTTTGCAGCAGGGACATTTATCATTATACATAAGTAAAAAAAAAAAAAAACTACAACTGTTAAGACCTTATTTAAATAAATAAATTATATATATTTATATATATAATATATATAATCAATTATATATATACTATATATAGTCAAATATATATAGAGAGAGTCAATAATACTCAGAATAACTATCTATGTAAAGTAATTGAGATACAACATTCCAGAAAGGAGATCAGATTAGTATCAGAGACAGAAAATTAATAGTACCAATGACACAATAAATAAGTGGGTCTTTACATGTGATATATTAAAGGTTTTCTTACTGTAAGTAGTAGGTAAAAATTGATAAATATAATGGGAAGGATTTTTTGTTGTTGTTTGAAAATCTGGACAGAAAAACACTGGCAATACATATTTACTGAACAGATAAGTAGGTAAAAAGCCTGAACACTAGGGAACTGCTGACTCAAGGCTCGATTATCTTTGATATGATGACCTTAATATTTTGTAAACTGAAATGGGAATAACTGTGTCATGATGTGCATGACAGTCTCTTATGAACAATAATTGCCATAACTATGTGATATTATCCTGGAAGCACTAGGCAATGAACCAGAATAAATAAGGGATGAAAGAACTATTGCAAAAATGAAACAAAATTATCATTATTTACTGATGTTAAATCCATATGTTTGGATATCTGACTCAACTGAAAGGCTGAGAGAAAACAAAAATCTTCTAAAGACTACTGATAGAGGAGACTATAATACAAATATCTGAAATTTTACTTTATAACAGCAAAAAGTTAGAAAACAAAATGCACAAAGACAGCTCCATTCACAAAAGCAACACATATTTAAAATCACCAGAGACAATTTTAAGAAATTCATATTTTCTATATAAAGGAAATATTAAAATTCTATTAGAGGTAGGAGAATTCCAAATAAACATAGATATATGCTCGTTCTTAGAAAATTCAATACTATGGAGATACCAATATTGCCCACACTGTTATTTAATTGTATTTTAATCCTATTTGAAAATCTAATAGTTAAAACATTTTGAACCTGATAAAAATATATCAGTGGTACTTGTACACTTAAGTATAAAAAATGGCAGGAAATTTGAGAGAAAAAAAAAGTAATAGGAGATTATTTCCTCTACCAGAGTATAAACATTTTATGAAGCTACAGCAATTTAGACAACGTTGTAATCATGCATGAAGAGACAGTTTAAAGAGGTAGAATAGATAGCTCGGAGATATACCCAGCATGTATAGCAATTTAATAGCAAGTGATTTTTGGTCAGGGTAGGATAAGGCCAAGGATACTTATTTCTTTCCAATGTAAAACTTAAAGAAGTATTTTTTTGGTCTGTAGAGGGCTTTGTTCCATGCTCTTTCATATTGTGATTTCCTTGTATTTTTGGTCACTGATTCTCAAAATGTAATATCAGACTAGCAGCACCAGCGGCACCAAGGGACTTATTAGACATGCACATATTGGCCCCCATCTCAGATTTATGAAATCAGAAACTGTAGTGTTGGGGGCCAGCATTCTGTGTTTTAACAAGCTCTCCAGTTGATTCTGATGTGTGATAAAGTTTGACTCTCACTAGCTTGTGGGATGGTGATCAACTTCATTTGGCCATGAAAGAGCACAGATATTGTACCATCTGGGAGTTGTGGTTATTGTAATGGATTGAATAGTCTTCTTTCAAAAGTCACCACCTGGAATAACCTCAGAATGTAACCTTGTTTGAAAGGGAATTTTTCAGAAGCAGTTTGTTAAAAATTTGTAAATGAAATTACCCTAGATTTAAGGTGGGTCCTAAATCCTAAGACTAGCTTCCTCATAAGAAGAGGAGAGGACAAAAGAGACATATGGAGATGAATGTCATGTAAAGAGGGAGGCAGAGATTGGAGCTATGCATCTATAAGCCAGGGAACTCCAAGAAGTGCTAGGAGCCACCACAAACTAGGAAAATGCAAGAAAATATTATTCTCTGAAGCCTTCAGAGGAAGCATGGCCCTGCCGGTGCTTTGATTCTATCCTCCATCTCTGTGAAAGAATAAATTTCTGTGGTTATAAGCCACCAAGTTTGAGGTAACTTGTTATAGCAGACTTTGTAAACTAACACTGCGATTAAGTACTCTCATAACACATTATATATTATATAATATTAGGTAATGGCCTACATTACTTTGGCTTACATACCATTGGCTAGTACTCGGTCACATAGTTTCTCCTAACCACAAAGGGAAACTAAGAAGTAGAGTCTGGCTATGTCCCCAGAATGAGTACAAGAACATAATTTTTGTAGGACATTTACCAATCTCTGACAAAAGTACTTCAAGTTAATTAAAAAGCAATGTGAATCAATAAATAATGTTGAAAGAACTGATTTGCTATTTAAAGTAATTACCGTAATGATAAGTAGCACTTCAGAAGGGCCTAGAACAATACATGTCTGATTAACAAAAATGGAAAAGACTGAGTAAAACTGGCATTTGTGAGAGTTAGGTAAAAAAGAATGTTTCACCCTCTCTTGGCAGAAGTGAAAATACAACACTTCTGATGAAAAGGCTGGCAATATACATCAAAATGCACAATATTGTATTAATTCTCTGAGAAATTCAAATAATTTTTAAGTCTAAGAAAATGAAATATAGATGTGCCCTTTAATTGGGAGAGATAATCAAATTATGACATATAAATTTAATTATCTAATACTATTTACATCATGTTAGGAATATATACAGAAAA
This sequence comes from Theropithecus gelada, assembly GCF_003255815.1. Taxonomy (NCBI): domain Eukaryota; kingdom Metazoa; phylum Chordata; class Mammalia; order Primates; family Cercopithecidae; genus Theropithecus; species Theropithecus gelada. Next base: position 27,645,721 of record NC_037682.1, on the reverse strand, counting down.
GGAAAAATTGCTTCCAACATACTGGTATTTGAAAAGCAGTAGCATATCTGGCATTATTCTGCCTATATAAATATTTACTATGTTTCCATATTTGTCTATACACCTGCCCTTTTCTACTTATACACAAAGTGAAATATTTATAAATATATTCACCAAAATATTCCAAAGTTTCTCGCTAAGTTGGCTCATGTCAGTTGTTTCTTTTTAATTATTTTTCTGTGTTAGTCAAAGTTTTGCAAGTTTATGCATCACTTGTCCAAAAATAGCATCAATCTAGGCTGTTGGTTTACTTGTTTAAATGGCATTTGAGCTATGCCAGAATAACTGCTCACTGATAGATTATAAATGTGAGTTTTACTGAAGTATATAGATTCTGTTAGGTCTTGGACCACATGGGGAGGCTTGGCTTGGTTGAGGTCGTCTATTGAGGCTGCTAACCTGGCCATCTTAGGGTAAATTTTCTTCATCCTGATCTCTCAGAGTGCAGACCAAACAATACAAGGTTTACTGGCAATCTCCAAGCTATTCTCATGAAAGAAAAAATTAGTACATTCTGCTCAAACACTGCATGACAAAGACAGCCAAAGAAGAGTTTTTACCTGTTGGAAACTTTTTTCAGCAGTAAATTGCAGAAAGTACCTTGGTAGAAAATAGGTATATGGAGATATTGAAAAAGTCTCATTTCAGATACCCAAAAAAGGATCAATATTCAGCCCTAAGGAATATGGTGAGGCGTTCCTGGTAAGTAAAGTTTAGAAGTTGACCCAAATGGCTGTCATCTGATAAATCAGGTATGTCTATCCATTCTGTGTTTGGTGTGTCATCCTAGTGGCATATAAGCCAGGTTCAAAGTGGCTTTCTAATAATATGTACATGTGCTGCAAATTGGAACTTCATTAATTGGCTTGATATATTTGATGTAAAAATTTCCATGAAATTTGAAATCAATTTACATTATAACAAGAACCTTCCACCTTATACATGTCATAAAAAAGGCAGAGCTGTTAGATCCTCTAAAAATAATTTCTAATGATCTAAATTTTTCACTGGGTATAAAAAGAGTGTTAAATATTTTATCACCTTTCTGTTTGAGCAAAGTTTCTCCTGATGGTAACTTTCAAGAATTAAAACAGATTGTCATTAAAAACCTTCATAAGCAATATCTTGTGAATATTTCTAAACTTATATAAAAATTTTATGTGAACAAAAACATACTCCAATTTTATTTAAACATTTTATTTTTTAAATTTTATAAAATATATAATTTAATATTTCCCTAATACTTTATGATTACATTTTGATGGTAATTAATTGATATAACTATAATTTTTTTTTTTGCAAACCCCATATGAAAGCCCCAATTTTCCACAGTATCTTTTTTTTTGAGGCAGAGTCTGGCTCTGTTGCCCAGGCTGGAGTGCAATGGCACAATCACAGCTCACTGCAACCTCTGCTTCCTGGATTCAAGCGATTCTCCTGCCTCAGCCTCCTGAGTAGCTGGGATTACAGGCACCCGGCACCACGTCTGGCTTTTTGTATTTTTAGTAGAGACGGGGTTTCATCATGTTGGCCAGGCTAGACTCAAACTCCTGACCTCAAGTGATCCACCCAACCCGGCCTCCCAAAGTGTTGGGATTACAGGCATGAGCCACTGTGTCCTGCCTTCCCCAATATCTTTACAAACGTCATTAGCTTCTCTGAGTGCCATTGTGGTAGAAAGAGAGACCCTGAGGTGGCCCCACAATTGCCCCTACTCTTGTATTCATGTCCTTATATATCCCCTTTTTTTGGATATGGGTAGGGCCTGTCCGTTTCTTCTAACCAACAGAATATTGGTTTTAGAAAGTCACCTTAGTCTACTACATATTACATTATATGGCAAAAGTGATGAGATGTCACTCCCATAATTATTTTGTTATATAAAACTTCATCTTCCTAGCAAATTTGCTCTAGAGGTTCTATTTTTCATCTTAATAAAGTAAGTAGCCATGTTGAGGAAACAACAATGTAACACCCAGACTCTGGAAACTGCAGACAGCCTCTGAGAAAGGTAGGTGTTCTCTAGAAAATGTCTAGATGCTGAGGGTGACGTCTAGTTGACAACCAGCAAGAAGCTGGACCTCACTCTTACAAACACAAGAAAATAAATTCTGGACTGGTGCGGTGGCTTACGCCTGTAATCCCAGCACTTTGGGAAGCTGAGGTGGGTGAATCACTTGAGGTAAGCAGTTTGAGACAAGCCTGGCCAACATGGTGAAATCCCATCTCTGCTAAAAATACAAAAACTAGTCAGGCACAGTGGCAGGCGCATGTAATCCCAGCTACTCAGGAGGTTGAGGCAGGAGAATTATTTGAACCCGGGAGGTGGAGGTTACAGTGAGCTGAGATTGTGCCATTGCACTCCAGCCTGGGCAACAAGAGCAAAATTACATCTCAAAAAAAGGAAAGGAAAAGAAAAAGAAGAAAGGAAAGGAAAAGAAAGAAAAGAGAAGAGAAAAGAAGAGAAGGAAAAAGATAAGAAAGAAAAGAAGAGAAAAAAAGAAAAGAGAAAAGAACAGAAAAGAAAAGAGAAAAGAAAGAAAAGAAAAGAAAAGAATTTCTGTTAACAGCCTGGAAACAGTTCTTCTTCAGTTGAGACTCTGGATGAGAGTGCAGCCCTATGAGAACTGAGTAGAAGACTTGGCTAAGCTAACTGTGAGATGATAAATGTATGTTTTTTAAGACGTTAAGTTTGTGGTCCTTTGTCACAAAGCTATAGAGAACTAATTCAGTCATGTTGTGAATATGTCTGAAAATAATTGCTCTAGATAAATCTTAATTGCCTATAGGCAAACCGTGTTCATCAATACCAATAAAATCTTCTATGAGTATAGCTAATTTCACTAGGGTTCAGCCCTCATCTACTAATTACATAAAAATATCAGCAGTTTATAAGACAGTGTTCATCCAAGTATTTGTTGGCATTCCTTAGGTAAATATTTTGATAGTTTATTCATCTGTCCTGATGGCTCTTTTTTCAATGATTTCTGTTACCTGAAGCTCTATCACGCTTTCTGCCACTAAAGCATCCTTTAGTCCAAACACATATGTGTCCTATTAGCTTATTTTTATTGATCTGAGCAATACCAATACTATAACCACTGGTCTTTTCTATCCAAACACAAACATTACTGAAGATTGTGGCAAATTTCTCATGCATGTTTTCTAACTTGAGGTACAATAGACAAGCAGTTGCCTAGGCTTCACATAAGTCAGAAGCAAGTTGACTCTTTATTGTTATTTTTAGATAAGGAAATCCCACAATCTAGCTCTCTTGGCTATTAAGTTTTAAGAAAATAATGATACAGGTATTTTGCTTATGTTTATGCTTACATGCTTTTTTCCTTTGTCCACAGGACACAGGAGGAATGGTTGGGATAAAATCAGATTTTAGCTACCATGGTATTAAAAATGCTTCCAAATGTTTGAATTGGGGATTACAGGGACCCTCCAAAATCCTTTCAAGGTCCACATGATTTAAACTATTTTTATAATAACACTAAGAAGCTGTTTGTTTACCTTTTTATTTCTTCCATGAGTTCACAACAGAGCTTTTCAGAGCCCATATATGTGCTTGTGTATTATGTTTTAAAAATCCCTCAGTTTATATTCACAGTAGCAAAGACATGGAATCAACCTAAATGTCCATCAGTGGTAGACTGGATAAAGAAAATTTGATACACATACACCATGGAATATTATGCAACCATCAAGAAAATGAGATCCTGTCCTTTGAAGGAACATGGATGGAGCTGGAGGCCATTTTCCTTAGTGAACTAGCACTGGCAGAAAACCAAATATGGCATGTTCTCAATTATAAGTGGGAGCTAAACACTGAGTATATGTGGACACAAAGAAGGGAACAACAGACACAAGGACTTACTTGAGGGTAGAGGGAGAGTGGAGAATGAGGATCAAAAAACCCACCTACCAGTTACTATGCTTATTACCTGGGTGATGAAATAATCTGTACGTCAATTCACCCTGTATAACAAACTTGCACATGTATCCCTCAACCCAAAGTAAAAGTTAAACAATTTCTGTTTAACTTCTGATGCATTAAATCAGGTAGGTTGATAAACTGGCTTTAAAAATAAATAAATAAATAAATAAATAAATAAATAAAGTCCTGATTTTTACATTTGCAACTCAGTTTCCGTTGTGTGAGTATTCCTACCGTAGCTTATCTCAAGCTACCAAGTAACATAACTGAATGCAATTTTGAGAAGACAGACATACTATGATCAGCTCTTGTTGGTCAGTAAGTGCTGGCCCTGGAATATTACTGACTCTAAATGTCATGAACTGAGAGTATCTTCACAGTACTCAATACTTTTTAAGAGTGTAAAGAAATCTTGAGACCAAAAGTTTGAGAACTGCAGTGGTGGTCTTATTGCAGTCTTCCTACCAGACTCCGTCATCCCTAACACTCTCAGAGGATCCCCTACTTCTGCAACCTTCTCCACAGACTTCCAACTATACTTATATCTGTTCCCATCCCACTTTTGGTTTGAAGTATTTTACTAAGTACCCATAATGAATATCCATTAGTAGGAAATGTCAGAGTAGGGTGATATGGTTTGACTGTATCTCCATCCAAATCTCATCTTGAATTCTCATGTGCTGTAGGAGGGACCTGGTGGGAGGTAATTATGAGGACACTGGAAATCATGGGTACAAGTGTTTACTGGGCTGTTGTCATGACAGTGAATGAGTCTCAGGAGATCTAATGGTTTTTAAAAGTTCCCCTGCACAAGTTCTGTCTCTTTGCCTGCCACCATCCACATAAGATGTGATTTGCTCCTTCTAGTATTCCACCACATTTGTGAGGCCTCCCCAGCCATGTGGGACTGTAATTTATTAAATCTCTTTCTTTTGTAAATTGCCCAGTCTTGCGTATGCCTTTATCAGCAGCATGAAAATGAACTAATACAGTAAATTTATACCAGGAGTGGGGTGTTGCTGAAAAGATACCCAAAAATGTGGAAAATATTTTGTAACTGGGTAACAGGCGAGATTGGAATAGTTTGGAGGGCTCAGAAGAAGATAGGAAACTTTGGAACTTCCTAGAGGTTTGTGAAATGGCTTTGACAAAAATGCTGTTAGTGATATGAACAATAGGGTCCAGGCTGAGGTACTCTCAGATGGAGATGAGAAACTTGTTGGGAACTGGAGCAAAGATGATTCTTGTTATGTTTCAGCAAAGAGAATAGTGACATCTGGCCCCTGCCCTAGAGATTTGCAGAACTTTGAACTTGAGAGAGATGATTTAGGGTGTCTGGCAGAAGAAATTTCTAAGCAGCAAAACATTCAAAAGGTGACTTGGGTGCTGTTAAAGGCATTCAGTTTCTTAAGAGAAGCAGAGCATAGAAGTTCGGAACATGTGCAGACTGACAATGTGATAGAAAAAAAAATCCCATTATCTGAGGAGAAATTCAAGCCAGTAGCATAAATTTTCATAAGTAACAAGGAGCTGAATATTAATCCCCAAGACGATGGGTAAAATTTCTCCAGGGCATGTCAGAGGTCTTCATGGCAGGCTCTCCCACCACAGGCCCAGAGGCCTAGGAGGACAAAATGGTTTAGTGGGCCAGTCCCAGGGACTTTATGCTGTGTAGCCTATGGACTTGGTGCCCTGCATCACATCTGCTTCAGGCATGAATAAAATGAGCCAAGGTACAGCTTGGGCTGTGAATTCAGTGGGTGCAAGCCCAAGCCTTGGTAGCTTCTAAGTGGTGTTTAGCCTGTGAGTGCACAGAACTCAAGAATTGTAATTTGGGAGCTTCCACCTAGATTTTGGAAAATGTATGGCAGTGCCTGGATGTCCAGGCAGAAGTTTGCTGTAGGGGCAGGACTCTCATGGAGAAGCTCTCTTAGGGCAGTGTGGAAGGGAAATGTGGAGTCAGAGCCCACACACAGAGTCCCTACTGGGGCACCACCTAGTGGAGCTCTGAAAAGAGTGTCACCATCCTCCAGACCCCAGAATGGTAGATCCACTGACAGCTTTCACTGTGCACATGGGAAAGCCACAGATACTCAATGCGAGTTTGTGAATGCAGCTGGAAGTGAGGCTTTACCCTGAAAAACTGTAGTCCTGGAGCTGTCCAAGACCATGGAAACCAACATCTTACATCAACATAACCTGAGTGTGAGACATGGATTCAAAAAACATCATTGAGGAGCTTTATGTTTTGACTTGCATTTCAGATTTGCATGGAGCCTGTATCTCCTTTGTCTTTGCCAATTTCTCACATTTGGAACACCCGTGTTTACCCAATGCCTGTGCCTCCATTGCATCTAGTAAGTAACTAACTTACTTTTGATTTTACAGGCTCATAGGTGGAAGGGACTTGTCTTGTCTCAGAAGAGATTTTTGAACTGTGCACTTTTGAGTTAATGCCGTAATGAGTTAAGACTTTGGAGGACTGTTGGGAAAGGATGATTGGTTTTGAAATGTGAGTACATGAGATTTGGGAGGGGCTAGGGCAGAATGATACGGTTTGTATGTGTTCCCACCCAAATCTCATCTTGCATTCCCATGTGTTGCGGGAGGGGCCCAGTGGGAGGTAATTGAATCCTGGAGGCAAGTCTTTCCCATGCCATTCTCATGATAGTGACTAAGTCTCATGAGATCTGATGGTTTTGAAAAGAAGTGATCCCTTGCACAAGTAGTCTCTCTTGCCTGTTACCTTCCATGTAAGACATGACTTGCTCCTCTTTGCCTTCCACTGTGATTGTGAGACCTCACCAGCCATGTGGAACTGTAAGTCTGGGTATTGAGGCATCATTGGCTCACAGGCAGCAGCCTGATAATTGAAATTTGGACAGACTGAGCCCTCATTTCCTAACTAATGTCTCCAGAGCCAGTCTCTCTGCTTTGACAAAGATCTTACTGGCTGAGAGAGTAGCCATCAGCCTACCTGAGGCTATATCCTTCTTGCACCACAGGTGCACCTATAACTGTGAGCCCTATATTTTTATTTTTTAGAAAATAAGATTTTGTTTTTTTTGACATGGAGTCTCTCTCTGTCACCCAGGCTGGAGTGCCGTGGTGCAATCTCAGCTCACTGCAAGCTCCGCCTCCCAAGTTCACACCATTCTTCTGCCTCAGCCTCCTGAGCAGCTGGGACTACAGGCACCTGCCACCATGCCTGGCTAATTTTTTGTATTTTTTTTTTTTTTTAGTACAGATGGGGTTTCACCGTGTTAGCCAGGATAGTCTTGATCTCCTGACCTTGCAATCCACCCACCGCAGCCTCCTAAAATGCTGGGATTACAGGCATGAGTCACGTGCCCAACCAGAAAATAAGATTTCTAAACAATGCATGGCATAAAGGCTTTTATACTTACCTTTTGTTGAGCTTTAGAAATTTAACCTATGCTCACCTTTAATCATGCTTATTTAAGTATCTCTAGACTTTTGTTTGCTGCTAAAAAAATGATTTACTGCCAAGTCACATAAAGGAACCAGTGGTACATGAACATTTCACAATTGCCTTCTGAGTTTTTATGACAACTGCTACTCTTTATCTGCCTCATTAACACATTCCAACCAGTACTGAAAAATTTATTCCCAATGAATTGGCAGAGCACTCCTCCCAAAATACAGCCAATTTTAGTACCCATGGTTCCTACAGAGCCTCAACAACCATTCATACAAATTGCTTCAACATTTAGAGCCACGTATTTCTTGACATAAACGGTCTTAAACTAAGGTTGATTCTTCATACTCAAGGAACCTGACTTCTTTAGCTAAGAACACATTTAAGAATTTTAGAAATGTAGTGTACAAGGAATGCAGATTAAAAAATTTTTTCCCAGGTTTGACTTTTTACTACCTTCCCCCTGAATATTAGAATGATTAACATTCTTAGTAACTATGGTGTAAGGCTTCATTCACTTTATAACTTTATATTCTCAGTCTCCTTGCTGCGAAGTATTTCTTGTTGTCTTTCAAGAACTCATAAATGGGTCTGTGTTCATTTAGTTAACTCCTACTGCCATTCCACCTGCACTACTGTTGTTCTCAGTCCTGACCTGTATCATTATGTTGCTGTCCTGATGGGCCAATACATCTTCTTCACAGATGCTTTCTCTTCTATATTACTCTCATTTAGCAAAATCCATATTAGAGATTCTTGAGCAAAAAAGTTTTACACCTTTTAGTGAGATGTCATTTTAATTTAGTATAAGGCATTTCTTGCTATCAAGATGAGTGGGTCATGATTGGTTCAAGCATCAGCTTCCACCCAGTTTCCAGAATCAATGCTGACCTGCAATCCTAAGTCCCCATTGCCCATACCAGGTGATGTTCAACTTCTTTTCCCTTATGGTAGATTATTTCTTAGAAGACTCAATATTATGCCATGATATTTTCATTCTTGTATGCCAAATCAGTAGCTTTAGTTGACCAGATATAGAAACGTCAATGCCAGAATATAGGTAAAGAATTTTCTTGTGATTCCAACATGCCAAATAGGTAAACATATATGTTTTGGGTCAGCTAGTATCTATGTCACCAAACAATAACAGAATTTTAAAGTTAGCCCCATCATTTTATTTCATAGTTGAGTTTTCTTATTCTAGATCTTTGCTTTTATTTATTTTTTCTCTGCAGCCTAGTTTTAGAAATGAGGAAATCTGCTGACATTTTATGATCAGTGCAAATCTTTCCCTTGGGTTTTATTTTCCTGTTTGTACCACTGTCTAATAACTTATTAATCTGTACAATTTTATTGCACTTTGTCCTCTGAATTTCCTCTATCCAAATATTGTCCTAGGTTAGAATGTAACCTAACCCTACTTTTATTCATAATTATGTGAAATTGATGGGTATGTCAATTTCATACAAGATTTGAATCGTAAATTTCTTTCTTTAGCAGGTCTTCCCTTAATTTTCCAGAAGGTAGCAGAATAGGTGATTTGGAAATAGCAGTTCTAGAAGACAACCCCATTGAACTGATCCCAAGTCCTTATTTAGTTTTAACTCTGCAGCATTTCATAATGATGACTACTTCCACTATTCCTTTGACTTCTATTACATAATAGATCTATTTCCAGCTTTCTTTCATTAGTTTCACTTGTAGACATTTTCCTCTCTATCCTTTCATTTTTGTTGCCCAAGATTCTATGATTACCCCCTCTCTTCTTATATTTTCACATTATTTAATGTTAACTGCACACACTATATTCCTATGAAATCATTATACCTAATTCATATCTCTTCCAGAAACTCCATGCCTTATGACCTCACAGCTATTGCTCATTTGTGACCATTTATATTTTGTAGTAATATCACAAACTCAACACGTCCAAAATTGTATCCAAGTCAGTTATTCCAATTCTGCATATGAATTTCATATGTATGTCTCCATATCTGGCCTTTGCCAGTGCTATTCCCTGGACTGAGGAATTTTTAAATTGGTACTTGAAGTAGGTGCATGAGAAGCACTTTTAAATATGTACTTAGGGAGCGAGTGCTTCTATATTCTATATTTAATCATTAAGTGTAATGATTTACTACTTTCGAGATATAAATCAACATATTTGGTCCATGCCATTATATCTCTTTGGAAATTGAGTTTTGTGAGAAAAAGTAATTTTGTTGTTGATCACTACTTGAGTTTGTGGAAAAATCAGAAAGTGACCAAAGCCTTGGATTCAGTATTTTTCCACAATACCAGTTTGTCTCTTTTTAGATACAAACATAAGCCAAACATACTTTAATCTTTTTGTATTCCCCTTATTTTTTCAAGGGTGCAAATTAGGCTACTTGAGAATAAAATAGCATGAGTGTCTACTGTTATCATTATGCTTCTAACAGAAGAAAGTGTAATCTACTTCAATAAAATGATTCGAGAGTCTTCATAAAAAGATGCTATTGACACATCTATTTTAATTGCCATATTTCTATTTATAAAGCAGAATAATGGAAACTACTCGGAATATTTGTCTGTAATAATTCCTGCTAGCTCAAGAATTCTTATTTTTAAGATACTACTTTATTTAACAACATTATTTTTCTTCAATTAGCCATCATCTCACCTTCTCAAAGTATCCTCTTTTATCAGTCTGTTTTCACACGGCTGTAAAGACACTACCTGAGACTGGGCAATTTATAAACAAGAGAGATTTAATTGACCTACAATTCCACGTGGGTGGAGAGGCCTCAGGAACCATAATCATGGTGGAAGGCAAAGGGAAAGCAAGGCATGCCTTACATGGTGGCAGGAGAGAGATAGAGCACAGAGGGAAGGCCAGATGCTTATCAAACAACCAGATCTCATGAGAACTTACTCACTATCATGAGAACAGCACGGGGGAGACCACCTCCATGATCTAATCACCTCTCACCAGGCCCCTCCCTTGGCATGTGGGGATTACAATTAGAGATGAGATTTGGCTGGTGACACAGAACAAAACCATATCACTTCTCTTTACTGTACAATATTAGGGTCAAATCTATTTCACATCAGAATAAGAGAACCCTTCTTTATACACATAACTATGTAAAGTTGACATCTATCAAATGGATAGATTCAAATACATACAAAATGCTTTTTTTCTTTTTTTCCATTTAGGCTGTTCCTATAGCAGATATTTGTCAAAGATGTTAAAATATATATTTCTGCAAGAAGATGTGAAAAGTATTAACTGAAACAATTTTTTTTTCTTTTTCAGGCCAGCTTTTAGTTGTATATTATTTTGACCCAGAGGGGTATAATCCTTTACACCAATATGTAAAATAATTAATTCCATGCTGCCATTATATTAGAATAAATAGTTAATACAGTCAGCAGGAAATCATTGCCAGCTAATATTGTGACAGAATTAGGCTCAAAATTTCTTTTTTTTTCTTATTTATTTATTTATTATTATTATACTTTAAGTTCTAGGGTACATGTGCATAACATGCAGGTTTGTTACATATGTATACTTGTGCCATGTTGGTGTGCTGCACCCATCAACTCGTCAGCACCCATCAACTCGTCATTTACATCAGGTATAACTCCCAATGCAATCCCTCCCCCCTCCCCCCTCCGCATGATAGGCCCCGGTGTGTGATGTTCCCCTTCCCGAGTCCAAGTGATCTCATTGTTCAGTTCCCACCTATGAGTGAGAACATGCGGTGTTTGGTTTTCTGTTCTTGTGATCATTTGCTAAGAATGATGGTTTCCAGCTGCATCCATGTCCCTACAAAGGACACAAACTCATCCTTTTTTATGGCTGCATAGTATTCCATGGTGTTCATGTGCCACATTTTCTTAATCCAGTCTGTCACTGATGGACATTTGGGTTGATTCCAAGTCTTTGCTATTGTGAATAGTGCTGCAATAAACATACGTGTGCATGTGTCTTTATAGCAGCATGATTTATAATCCTTTGGGTATATACCCAGTAATGGGATGGCTGGGTCATATGGTACATCTAGTTCTAGATCCTTGAGGAATCGCTATACTGTTTTCCATAATGGTTGAACTAGTTTACAATCCCACCAACAGTGTAAAAGTGTTCCTATTTCTCCACATCCTCTCCAGCACCTGTTGTCTCCTGACTTTTTAATCATCGCCATTCTAACTGTTGTGAGATGGTATCTCATTGTGGTTTTGATTTGCATTTCTCTGATGGCCAGTGATGATGAGCATTTTTTCATGTATCTGTTGGCTGTATGAATGTCTTCTTTTGAGAAAAGGCTCAAAATTTCTTATCAGCTTGTTTAGTGAGGGCCTTTCTGTGCTAGTAAAGAAATTAATTTATTGCTTATGGTAAGTGTAGAATTGAAAAGCTTGGTTATTGAGATGGACTAATCCAATAACTGGACCATTAAGTTTATATGTAAAATCGACAAGGTAAGTCATTTTTCTCTCTCCAGTTCTCAAACTACTCACAACTTAGTATCTCATTACCATGTAAAATAATGCCTGCAAGGAATTTAATGTCTTAATAAAATGTAGAGAAGTAGGAAAAGAATCTGTAATAGGTACCATATAAATATTATGTATGTAATAATTAAAAATTAAAACAATTTTTACAATCTATTGGAAAGGGAGTTGATTCAATTATAAATACGTAACTTATTTCACTTTAATATTGAGACAATTTTTTTCTTCTCAATCATGTTTTAAATTATATTTTCCAAAAATGTTTCTTTTTCTTCCTATAACATGGTTTAGAAACTTGCTTTCAAGGATTCATTCACAGCTGTATTTAATAGATCATATGCATGGGCACTCTAGGAAACATGATAGGTATAGGCTAGGTTAGTGATAGCCAAGTTATTGTTCACCAATATGCTTCTAATCTAATAATAGAGAGAAAACGTGCCCATTTAAAATCATCAATGACTAGACGCTATTTGAAGACAGATGTTGGAGTGAACCAAGGAAAATGATATTGAAATAGGGAAAGAGCTTTCATTCTGCTGAGTAGTTTTATAAAGTTCCATGGATAGGAACTGCCATAGTAAGTGAACCGGAAATGTTACAAGAAAAGATATACAAGCAGTAAACATTTTAGAGTAAATATCATAAATGAGGGATCTCAGTAAAATATTGTATGCAAGCTCAAATAATTTTTAATTACTAAAATGTGATAAAACCAAAACTATTAAAAGCAGGAAAGGAAGGTGGATAAAATTTAATACCTAAAATATGCCACAAAATAATTCTAATTCTAACTGATAAGCAAATGTCACTTTAAAGCTTTTTTTTTTTTTTTTAGAAAAATAGACACAATCAAGATGTGTTTTATGTAGGGGAGTGTGCTACAACACACATAAGACTGGCAACTTAGGAAACCTAGGTTGTAGAATGCATCTAATTCTAATAAGAAATTAGGTAAGTCACGGTGCATTTGATGTACAGGAATGCCGTATGCTTAAAAGATGAATTTTGTAAAATAAGGCAAGAAGATATTATTCTTCAACTAGGGTTATCTGTATATGTCAGAAGCCAGGTTGAATTGCTATTTTAGTGGAAATAGCTCAAGAACATCTTAGTGGATCCATCACCCTCAATTTAGCCGTGAAAGACAAAATCCTAGGAATAACACCTCTCTATCCAAAAATCACACAATTTGTTCTCCTCTCCCCATGTAACTAGTCTTTTATTTTTATTCCCTGAACAAGCATGATTGAACCTCCAAACTGTTCTCCTAGCATCCACTCTCTTTCGTCAACTATTCAGATTTCAAATATGAATTAAAATATGCCATTCCTTTTTCTAGATACAGTAGTGATTTATTATTTTTCTTGTAATATTCATCATAAGGTCACAAAAGCCCTTCATAATGTGTCCCCTGCCTACCTCACTAAACTCATCTTGAACTATTTAATTCCTTTTTCAGCCACAGTGGCCTTCTTTCAGCAGTTTAAATTCAATGTGTTTCTTTTCGACTCATGGTCTTTACACATACAATTTCTTTCGATTTTACCCCTATATTTCTCTATTCAATCGCAGCTGCCACAATCAGACAGACAGTGTGAGGACATTTTTTTTTTTCTCGCATCTGTAGTGTAAACCTTAGCAGCAGATAGTAATTTCAGTATTTATTGATTTTGAGACAGGGTCTCACTTTGTCTTCCAGGCTGGAGTGCAGTGGTGTGCTCAGGGCTCACCTCCCTGGCTCAACCTCCCTGGCTCAAGGGATCCTCCTTTCTCAGCCACTTGAGTAACTGGGACCACAGACGAGTTTGGCTGAGGGTGTTCGGGGAGGAGTTCACCTGCAGTACAATCCAACTCAAGGGGAAGATCATCTTCCCACTGCATCCCCACCTTCTGGCTCCCCATCTACCCTGTTGAGAGCCACCTCCACCAATAAGTAAAACCTCACATTCATCCTTCCAGCCCGTGTGTGCCAAATTTTTCTGGGATGCTGGTCAAGAGTTCGGATACAGAAAGCTGTCACACTGGCTCTCTGCCCAAAGGCAGAGGGTCTATCGAACTGGTTAACCCTTAAAGCCACCTGTGGATGGCAAGGCTAAGAGAGCATTTTAACACTGGTGTTGCAGGAATCCACCCTACCACAGGGTTTGGAGCCCAAAGCGCTTTCTCTAGCTTCTGCACCTGCCCACCTGCATGCTCCTGCTCCTGCGAGGGATTTGAGCAGCAGGCAACCAAACAGGCAGGCCACATCCCTGTCACACATCCTGCAAGGGGGATCCGGGAACTCTCCCATTTAATTAGTCTGGAAAGGCCTTATTGGGTCTACAGTAAAAATAAGCTCTATTAGGGCATTTTTGCACTGGCATAAATAAATACTGGAGACTGGGCAATTTACAAAAAAAAAAGAGGATTAATTGGTTCATGGTTCTGCAGGCTGTTGTACAGGAGGTGTGGGCAATGGAGAGCTGCTTAGCTTCTGGTGAGACCTCAGAAAGTTTACAGTCATGTCTGAAGACAAAAGAGGAGCTAGCAGGAGAGCGAGGGCAGAAGTTCTACAATCTTTTAAACAGTCAGATCTTGTGAGAACTCACTATTGTGAGGACAGTACCAAGTCATTGCAAGGACAGTGCCAAGAGGAAAGGCACTAAACTATTTGTGAGAAATTGGTCTTCATGATCCAATCAGCTCCTACCAGGACCCACCTCCAACACTGGGGATTAAAATTCAACAAGAGATTTAAAGGAGACAACATCCAGACTATGTCATAAGCCCTACAGTAAAAAATGAAACGAAATATGTCTGTGTTTTAATCGCACGTCTGATGAGGGTCAGACCAGTCTTCCAGGGTACTTGTCCACCCTGCTCAATAACTCAGGTTTTTCATATCAACATGGAGATTTTCCCTAATGACTGTGAAAGTGAAAGAAAGAAGAGAGGTAAGACAGCAAGGATTAAATGCTTAGAAGTGACACATGTTTATTCTACTCACAGACCATTTGGCAGATCAATTACGTGATCTTTCCTACCCTCAAATGATATAGGAAGTGTTTTCTTTTATGTACTCAAGAAGTAGAGGGAATGAGAGTGGTGGTACTCTATGTGGTATTTTAATTATCAACTGTTATTTCACAATTTCTTTAAAGTATCACATTTAGGGGACGAAAACAGATCCAGATTTGATCCTGTGCCATTCTTGATACTTTACAGTTGAAAATGTGTGTTTTAATAAGTATGTTCTCTCATTTTATTTTGAGACAGAGTCTTGCTAAGTTGCCCAGGTTGGAATGGAGTGGTGCGATCTTGGCTCACTGCAACCTCTGCCTCCCAGGTTCAAGCAGTTCTCCTGCCTCAGCCTCCCAAATAGCTGGGATTACAGGCATGTGCCACCACGCCCAGCTAATTTTTTGTATTTTTAGTAGAGACGGGGTTTCACTGTGTTCTCTGTCTCCTGACCTTGTGGTCCAGCCACCTCGGCCTCCCAAAGTCCTAGGATTACATGCATGAGCCACCGTGCCTGACCTCATATATTTATTTTTTTCATTAACATCTTATGGCAACATTATAGATAGTTTGAAATGGCTGTTGATCTGTATTTTTCTTCCAATTCTGTTTACCAAGCTTACCAGCACCGGACTTTACTAGAACATAGGTGTTTGAATATGAGACTAGTTGCCCCTCTGCCAGACAACTGCAACATAGGTGATTTTTGATGGACCAATAGTGTGTGGAAGTCACCAATTAAAAGTTTAATGCGAAAAGATTCTGCACATTCTCAGGCATGGAAACAAAAAGCAAACACAAGATAAAGGAATGGGAAGATGAGAAACCTGTCTTATATAATTTTGTATGATATTTATGTTGCAGTATAACATACTTTTATTCTAAAATATATACAATTATGATATAATTAGACTGCTACTGTGGAGTTTGCAACACATTCTAAGCCCAGTATTTTCCTAATGTAGGATGCCATTGTTATATAATTTATCAGATATTTGACAACAGCTTACTACAAGAAACAATTCTCATTAAGTATGTTCATTAAAGGCATAGTGATTATATAAAACTCTAAAGGCAGAAATAACTTAAGTCTTAGACTATGGAAGGTAGAGTCATCTGAATATTAGTTTTTTATGCAAAGTATTTTCCTAGTTGGATTTCAATTTTAACCCTTTTTGGGACCAATGTTAATTCATATGACTATTGAAGGAAATTAGGTGGTAGAAAGTAAATCAGCATATATTGCTTTTATAGGTCAGGATATTTGCAGTAATTTGATTCCTGCAACCATACTAAGAGGAACGTATTTATAATCTCATTTAACAGATGAGTAAATACGTTTTGAGAAAATGAGTTGTTTTGCAATTTCACATAACTTGTAAGTGGAAGAATCAGAGTTTTAACCTCCTTCAGCCTGACCTGTAAATTGCTCTATGCTCTTTCTATTAACGAGGTAAAATAAGAATAATTTGCAAGAAATACCCTGAATATAGTTTTTTGAACAGTATATAGTGTTCCACAGGCTACTTCCCTATCTCTTGGGAACTACGTGTGTGTGTATGTGTGTGTGTGTATGTGTTTGTGTGCGTACATGTTCACATATTCAGTCAGACTAGTGAGACTAACAATATTTAGTTTTTACTCAAACCAATTTGTTTGACAAAAGTTCTAGGGTGCAAATGTTAACAGTTGACAATATCTTTAGGTCAAAGGATAATTATAGTGAGAGATTAGTTTAGTCACATCAGAGGAATTTCACTTCAGACATTTCTGGCATGTTGGCTGCAATATATTGACTTAGGGAATCTAGACTTTTCTAAAAAATAAAGAAAGAAATATAAAACAGCACTACATCAGAGGAAAGAATACTGTTCATTTTGGCTGGAATAGATTTATAATTTGCTATTCTCTATTGTAGAACTAAAACCTAATTTTTTTTCTTTTCAATTCTTAAAAAAAAAATAAATGATTTTTTTTTTGGCCCAATTGTAGCTACTCTTGCATTGCCATCTAATTCAGACACAGTCTGCAAAAATATTCCACTGGGCAGAGATCCTAGCTAGGCTGAGAATATAGCCAGAGGTTTTTCTGTCTCTCATTAGGATAACAGTATAGGAATATTGCCACTGTCATAGTCATGATAAATGATTATTGTCCATAAATTTCTCTGCATTCTCTAAATTTTACCTTATGTCAGGTTAAATTCTAAAAATTGTTTATTGAAATCGCATTGCTTTGGCACTAATACATATTAACAGTGATGTTTCACCATCGTTTTCCAATGAGGTATGTCTCAAGAAAGATTTGTAAGAAAATAATCCAATCGGAAGACATTTTCTGCAACATCATGGAGCCTCCTGTTTACAAGGATCCAGGGGAGATGTTTTCCTAACACTATATAAAATTACAACCTTTTGCTTACAAAGCAGGTTTTATAGTTTTTTGGATTCTATCTATAACATAATTTTTAAATCTTGTTTATTCTATGGATTCATGTAACCTACAATGTCCCGTACTTCTATAGGTCCCAATCAAGGGTTCCCTTGTCACTATGCTAAAGTATCACCTGATCACTCATAGAAGGTAACACCTCTGTGTGACTCCAGAAACGTATTCCTCTTACTCTATTTTTGTCTTTATCATTCATTATCAATTATTTGTCATAGATGCATTTTACTATCTCTCTTTCTCCACTAAATGTAAGATTCATGGAGCCAAGGACTTTATCAAAGTGCTCACTCCTTTATACCTACTGAGAAGCCTAGTTTGTGGGGTGCAGTGCCAGCTTATTGAGTGAATGAATGCAGAGCAGCCAGTATGATTTTTTTTCTGCCTGATTGTAATATCTAATGTAGCTCAGACCACATTTCCTAAGCTATGAGTGTCTTTTTTTTTTTTTTCTCAGCAGTTTTCATCTGACTGTGCTGTTGCTTAATAAATAGAATATATATTCCTGCACCGTAACTGGATCAATTTGAAACTCTTTGACTCTTTGTTACTCCCTTGTGTGGTATATTATTAGACATCTTTCCAAACCCACTTATCAGGCAACGTCCATTGAAGAGAGAAGCAGCTGCTCCAAAGAACACTTTCTAGTGACCTGGGACCTGATCAGGAGTTTATCTGTCTCACAAGATTAGCTAGATGGAATGGGAGTACTTACACACCAACTAAACTCTTCTCCATTATGTTCACATGTATTCTTTGTGCTTTATGTAAGACAATGTCTGCACAAAGGATTATACCTTCATTGGCATTGCTCCATGATCACCCTTTCAGTTGTCATCATTTCCCTTACCTTATCAGGCAAAGCCGTATTTTACTGTATTTGCTTCCATTCATTTAAAAAAATACTGCCTCAGGGGTCAGGAAAGCAAATTGTAAACCTTGACTCTGTTGCTACCAAATAGAGTGACAAAGGCTACAAAGAATATGGATCAAAAAGCACTGCCCTACATGATCACAGAAAAAAGCCACAAAATCATTTATCTGCAATTAGTCAGAATTTTAAAAAGTCATATTTTAAAAAGCCTTCTTTGGAACATTTGATTAACCTCTTACTGTACTAAAGCTTCATCTCACCTTGGTCCTCTAGCTCGATGTCGCAATTTTATTGACTAAGCTAGATGCATCCTTGCTCAATCGATGAGAAACGAGATTTCTATTTCTATTCAGTTGTGCCTAGTAGTTCAACAAAGTTTCTTAAGTGAGTGAATAAACTTAGGGAATAGAAGATTTCCTTAAGTTTAGGAACTATACGCTTACAACAATAGCTTGGGAACACTCTTTAGGGGTGATTACATTTATAATCATAACTTTACCACTTCCATGGTCTAAGGGGCAGAACAAATGGGCTGCTTAGCAGGTCAACTATGTATGCATTGCATGAGGTTCAGGGGTGGCATGCAGCAGAATGATAATACATAATGCAATGAAACTCTGGGTGGTGGGGGCTAAAGAACATATAGAATTTCTAGAAAATTTCTTATGCATTCTTCATCTTGTGTCTGTAGTTACAGTATTTGTAAGAATACTTTTAATTGAGGAATTATCAAAATTTTAACACTAGATTGGTAAAAATTGTATTTTTAAAATACTTTTGGGTGAGTAATACTAAAATTATTATAGTGGACCAGAGATATAAACAAACAAAAAAAAAACCACTCAAGATGTTTTCAGAAGACAAGCTGTTAATGAGTGTCAATGTAATGATAAAGAAAAATATGAGTTAAATGAAAAAGGAAACTTAATGGCAAGAAAGGAGCTGTGAGGAGTAAAAATAGCCATAAGCATTAAATTTTGTACATTATGAATTCAAGACTTCAAAAACAAATTTGACACAATTGGCTTGTAGTCACTTGTGATAGTACTTGAAATTTTTAAAGAGAAAGAGAGGTAAGGAAAGCAAGTAAAAAGGAAAGAGGGATCTTAAATCTAGCCAGAGAAAACACCGGTCAGAAACAAAAGTTACATTATAAGTATCTCATTCAACTCTTTCAACAATCATGTTGTGTAACAATTTATTTTATAAGTGGATACTGAGTATTACTGTATCCACTTCTGAGATCCGAGGTCTTTCTGAAATCTTTAAGGTTATGTAACAATAAAGATATTTTAAATGTCTTTTAGGAAAAGTTTATTTCTTACTTGGCCCAAATAAGGAAAACACAATTCATCGTTCTATTCTAGATTATCTTCTTTTCTTATTCCACATGCACCTATTTGGTGAGGTCATCAGTTCTCAAAGTTCTGAGCAATCGATCAATCATCAGTAAAACCTAGATCTTCCTTCTGAAATCCAGAAGTATATACTTAGCTGCCTACTGAACATCTTTTTGTGTGTGTGTTCTAAATATTTAACCCAATGCTTTCTAATCCAGAATTCTTTGCCTTCCCTCACCGTTTGCTTGCCATTCACTATTGCTTGTTTAAGAAAATGGTGCTGCCATTGCCTGAGTGTTCAAGTCAGAAATGAGACATCTTTCTGTACTACTCAGTCCTCTGCCTTACGATCAAATCTAATTCCATAAATTCTAATCCCTTTGTCCCACTACATGTTTCTCAAACAACGATTTTTTCTCTTTCCTTACTACGGAGCCCTTCATGATGTGGTGTCTGCTTAACACCTTCAGTATTAGTTTTTGCCGAGCCAACTCTCAAACATCTATTTAATTATGACAAATAATAACTACACTCTACATTTATAGAGTATTTAAAAATATATGATGCTTTCGCATCTGTGACCTTGTTAGATTCTTAAAGAAACTTCATTAAAAAGGGAAGATACACACATACACACACACACATATGTATAATAAAAGCTATCATTTCATAGCAGAGCAAAGTATGTCAAATGTATTGTTTAATTTTGAATTACAGAGGAAAGCAGCAAAATACAGAGAACTGAATGTCCATTATGTACCTAAAATTTTGCTTGCATTATATATCATTAATGCACAAAACCACCCAATGAAGGAACCACCCTATAATACTAATTATATCTTTTTTTTTTTTTTTGAGATGGAGTCTTGCTCTCTTGCCCAGGCTGGAGTGCAATGGCACAATCTCGGCTCACTGCAACCTCCATCTCCTGGATTCAAGCGATTCTCTTGCCTCAGCCTCCCAAGTAGCTGGGATTACAAGTGTGCACAACCATCATGGCTAATTTTTGTTTTTTTATTAGAGAAGGAGTTTCACCATGTGGGCCAGGCTGGTCTCGAACTCCTGACCTCAGATGATCCACCTGCCTTGGCCTCCCATTGTGCTGGGATTACAGGCATGAGCCACTGCACCCAACCCTACTTATACCATCTAATCTGCAAACTCACCCATTTCACAGATGATGTAGATGAGTCTCGATGATATTAGGTAATTTACATAAAATCACATTTCTATTTTCTTGAAGAGACCACCTTTGTCATTATATGCTTTTCAAACTTCCTGAAAGCTTAGCCCATGTCTTACTCATTTGTGGAAGATCAGAATTATTCCTCAGAAAGTTTCCATAAGAAGTCAATTCTTATTACAAAAATCCTCTATTTTGAACATCTAAAAAAGTAATTAAGAACCTGACATTTGGAGAAGTTTGCTATTTTATGAGTTTTCTTGATGTTTTCCTCCAGTCACACACATGGTCCTTGAGAGTAAATATAATTGCTTAGACCACTTTAATTTTATGACCCTGATTTCACTCACATGAAGAGATGATGATCCTGAAATTCTCATTTGCTTAGTAAGAAATGGTTTTAATGAAGCAAGAATACACAAAAGCACCAACTAAAAAGGAATGTCAAGATGTAAGCTGTGGATTCTTTCCTTCTAACTGCAATTTTACTTCCACAGGTTCCTACTCTGGAGTTGTAAAACTGCTTACTTATGTTGGAAACTATTCCCTTTTGTGTAGGAGGCAGATGGCATTTTCTTGGCACAGCACAGAGTGGATTTGCAGAACTAGCAAAAAGGGGGAGGCAACAGAGAAGGAGATGGAAAGTGCTTTTTCATGATGCTCCCCCCAGCAACAGCTGCCATGGTCTTCAGTTAACTTGGCATAGAAGATCCATTCCCAGTTGAAAATAGTGGAGGTCTCTAGAGACTCCATTAAATGTTGCAAAAGAGGACACTCATCCCAAACCCCGTCTGAAAACTCTACGGCATTTCGAGAAAAATGAATGGCATGCAGGTTAAGGTTTGTTCTGCCTACTATACTGTGCTGAAGTGAGAATTAAATAAAACAACCTAAATGAATAATAATGCCAATCTCTTTTATTCTATAACCATATTTTCATTGTTTTAAGTAAACTTGACATATAGTAGTCATGTATCCGAAATCCTAAGATTACATCGGGGTTCCAGATGTATTTTGATTCTTCCAGATAGAATTTTTAAAAATAATGAATGAGTTGTCAATACTTAGGGAGACTTCATAGAAATATCTCGTGAACAATTGCAAAGCTCAGTCTCCCATTCCTGCCAAGTACGAATGCACTGGAGATGAGGATAGAGCACTCTCTCTCAAGACTCTCAATTACTTATGCCCCTCGTTTGCCCTAAATCACTTAGCTTAAAACGGATTTGTGTAGACTGATTGGGTTTCTGTCCTCTGACCAGGAATCAATAATGTTTTCCTTTCTTTTGGAATAACTTTTCTTAGGCGATATCCCATAATCAGACTTCAGAAGCTTGGGTTGGTGATGATATAATGCTTTTCATTTGGCAACAGGAAGCCTGCACTCTGTTTTCTGAGTATTGACACCTAAGGGTATCCTCAAAGAGTGTACTCAAGAGTAGCAACAGCTTGGGAAAAATCTGAGAACTGTACATTGAGGGAAGCCCACCGTACTGCTGCATATACATACCCAGAGCACACACAAGAACATGAGCATCTCTGCAGAACATTCTCCTCCCTCTGCCCCTTTCATGAAGAGTATTAGAGATTTTCCCACTAGTTCTCTATAACAATACTTTTCTAATTAAAGTATAGTTGCCCCAACCATTTTATCCAAGATGTTTGCCAGGGAAGAAATGTGTCAAAAAGACCCAGTCTGCTTGGACTCAAACTGACTAGAATTTTCAGGTTAATCTGGAAGTGCAACTTTAAACATGCTATTTAGTGGCAGTAAGCCTTAGTTTCCTCATTCTTAAAATGACAGTAACAATATCTATTCTGTATATAAGTAATTAGAATTGAAGCAGATAACTTTGCAAGTATCTCTAACATACTGTCTGGCAAAGAATTAGAAGTTAACAAATATTATACTTTCTCCCCAAGTGGTTAGTTAATCAATCTGAAACATCCTTCCCAAATGACATTTAAATTTTAGTAATGACTTTTAATGCCTTAATTGATGGGAATGAGTATATGAGAATTTTAGTCAATGCCAAATAATTAGAAGGGGGAAATATTTTGAAAGTAAAAAAAAAAAAAATCTTCTTTGCTTTGAAGCTGTATCTAAGCAGTGCCTTAACTTCAGCTACTTAGCAATATTGAAAAATAGTACCTATCCCTCTGAAATAACTTTCAGATTATTTGGTATCTGTAATTGGCTTTTGCATGTGTAATTGTCCATAACTGTACCTAAGATATATTTAAAGCACTTTCATGTATTTTGTTGAGCTCTTTCCCTCAAATATAGTTACTTTTAAGAGCAGACAGAACCACCTAGGTAGCTTAGAGAAGCTATTGACATTTAGAAACAGTGCTTTTTTTTTCCTTAAGATAAATTCAGTCCAACTCTAATAAGATGCTTAAAACTCTGGTGTCTTGCTCTGTCTCTTTCCTGCAGGGTAGTTCCAGAAAAGTCCTACTATCCAAGCTGCTAAAAAGACATGTGTCTTGGGGAGTAAATCTGAACTAAATAAAAACACAGCAACAGGGAATCAGGCTTCATTTGTGCTTCTTTGAAACATAAAAATAACACCCAGTGTAGTGGAGAATCCCTGAATGCTGATCACAATGCATAAGAAAAAAAGCACGGTCCAAATAAAAAGCATTTCATTCCCAGGGACATACTTCTCATACATAGCTTTGCAATCTGAGCAGTTACTAAATGCAGGGCCTCCTACTTTCTTTTTTCTCTCTGTCCTCTAGGGGTGACAGAGTGCTCCAAATACAACCTTAATTGGCCTGCTCTGGCTTAACAGAGCCATCTGCCATGGCTTCTAAGTGTGTCTCTTGGGTCTTTGTTCTGTTCCCTGTGCATGGCAGGGATCCTTCACTCTGTCTTGCAGTCGCTGCATGCTAAATTTTCATATACATTCGGTTCATTTTAAAGATTTTTTTTTCCTAAAAAAGGTTTTTAAGTCACTCAGGTCTTTGTGAAGCATTTATGCTTAACTTTTTCATTGGTAATGTGCATGAAAATTATTTAAAAGTAAGCAAACAAAAATATCAAAAAACAAGAAATATAGTGCCTGAACAAGATATGCTTTTCATATTTGTGAATAGGGCAGGATGCACACACATAAATTTAGCTCAGGGCCGGGCGCGGTGGCTCACGCCTGTAATCCCAGCACTTTGGGAGGCCGAGGCGGGTGGATCACGAGGTCAGGAGGTCGAGACCATCCTGGCTAACATGGTGAAACCCCGTCTCTACTAAAAATGCAAAAAATTAGCCGGGCGAGGCGGCGGGCGCCTGTAGTCCCAGCTACTCGGGAGGCTGAGGCAGGAGAATGGCGTGAACCCGGGAGGCGGAGCTTGCAGTGAGCCGAGATCGCGCCACTGCACTCCAGCCTGGGCGACTAAGCGAGACTCTGTCTCAAAAAAAAAAATAAATAAATAAATAAATAAATAAATTTAGCTCAGAATGGAATTTCTACACATTAGGAAAATGATCTTATGATATGTTCATCTCCTTAGCAAACACCTGGTACTGCCAAAGTGAATATTGTAACTCTCAGGGTCTGGCTTCCACTACTAGAATCAGTATTTTAAAACAACTAGTTTCACTGTACTTTGTTTTGACTGAGTTATGCCTAATTTGCTTTTCCTTTCAAAGTCATTGATAATCCGATGCCTTCTGCACAGAGTATACCTGCAGATATTCTTTTTTATGTTCCATAAGATGTTGCACACCTGTGTTCTGTGAACATGAATAATATGACTTAATCACTAGGAGAATGGTGCGTATTCAGTAAATTGAGAAAATTAAGTCCCTAATTTTGGAAATTTGAAATTTATCAAATCCCTCTCAAAGCCATGGAGATACTACTACACCTCAAGTGTATAATACTATCTGTTTTGTTAAATAGGTAATATACAACTGTAAATATTTTAAGTTTTACGTATAATTCTCTCTATATATCTGGTCAACCTGGTGCCTTCTTATTCAAAACCATGTGGCGCTAGATTTTACAATTGTGATATTGTGATTTATAATAAGAAATATAAGCCATGCATACCTTGACAACAAGGATATATTCTGAGAAATGGGCCATTGAATGATTCTACTGCCATGTGAACATCACAGATTGTACTTACACAAACCTAGATGGGATAGCCACCTACACACCTAGGCTATATATGGTACAGCCTATTGACCATAAGCTACAAAGCTGTGCAGCATGTCATAGTATTGAATACTATAGGCAGTTGTAACACAGTGATATGTATCTGTGTATCTAAACACACTTGGATGTAAAAAATGCAAAATAAAAATACGGCATAAGAGATAAAACATGGTACATCTGTATAGGACACTTACCGTAAATGGAGCTTGCAGGACTGGAAGTTGCTCTGGGTGAGTCAGTGAGTGAGTGGCAAGTGAATACAAAGGCCTAGGACATTACTATGTACTATGGTAGACTTTATAAACACTATACACTAGGGCTACACTAAATTTATTTTAAAAATTTTATTCAATAATAAGTTAACCTTAGTTTACTGTAAATTTTTAACTCTATAAACTTTTATTTTACTTGATGATGCTTTCAATGCTTAACATTTAGCGTAAAACAAAAAAAATTCATAGCTGAACAAAATATTTTTTCTTTGTATCATGATTCTATAAGCTTTTTGTATTTTACCTTATTTTTACTTTTTAAACTTTTTTGTTAAAAACACACAGATTAGCCTAGGCCTCCACAGGGTCAGGATGACTAATATCACTGCCTTCCACCTCCACATCTTGTCCCACTAGAAGGTTCTCAGGGACAGTAACAGAAACAGGGGTAGTGTTTCCTATGACAACAATGCCTTCTATTTGAATTCCTCCTGAAGGACCTGCCTGAGGCTGTTTTACAGTTAATTTTATATATATATAACTATATATATATAGTTATACATATATGTGTATACCTAGGAGTATACTCTAAAATAACAAGTATAGTATAGGAGATGCATAAGCCAGCAACATAGTCATTTATAATCATTAACTTGTATTATATACTGTACATAATTATATGTGCTATACTTTTATAAGACTGTCAATGCAATAGGTTTGTTTATACCAGTATCACCACCAGCATGTGAGTAATGAATTTCACTCTGACGTTACACTAGCTATGATGTCATTTGGCCATGGAATTTTTCAGCTCCATTATAATCTTATGGAACCACTGTCATATATGAGGTTTATTGTTGATCGAAACTGATTATGCAAGACATGACGGTATATTTTGGCCTTTGTCCCCTGTTCCTGGCAAGGAGCTTCTAAAATCCTTTGTACTTTTCTAAGTGATGTGCATGCTAGGAGCATACTTTCCTCAAATATTTTGCCTTTGACCCTGATTCTTGACGCAGAGTTTTTAATCCTATGAGGTTTCCTGGGTGGTAGAAGCTTGTTTGTGGAGATATATGTTGAGAGTCACTTCTGTTTTTATAGAGAGAAATAAAATGTAGTAATGGGGAAGTAGATGGTAGTGTTTAGGAGGATAATTTACTATCATTTTCCTTGATTTTATTACTCTTATTCCTCTAATTGAAATCTGTAAGAAATAGTCATAGACAGAGAAATACCATTTGACATCTATCATGAAAATAGAATTTTTTTTTTCCAAACAGTTTTTGAAACATACACTTTCCACCAGCAAAGGAAAACAACTCGTTATATTCCACCTGCTCTTCCATATGCTAATATCTTGTGTGAAAAAAGGTTTGTGTTTGTTTGTTTATTCTTTTGAAGACATTATGATTAATAGCTAGATACATTGTTTATATCTTACATTGGTAGAATCAGAAAATAAGAGACTTGAAGCAATTTGACAGGAAGAAAATCTCAAGCAAGAGGAAAAAGATATTCTGCTCCTAGAGCCAGAGAGTATTAGCGTGGTAGCTAAAACTCAATTCATCAGAGTTCTAATATCCTGAGAATTCAAGATGCATGGCATAGAATTTCATATACACAACTACAAGAACAGAAAAAAAAAAAGGAAAGAGAATTATGCTATCATGATGAAAGTGAAGAATCTGGTCAATGGTGTCATTTTAATTGCTTTATAAAACTTTCCCACTTTTTGCAGCTGTTTTGGTAAGTGTATTTCAGGTGGTCACCTACCGAAATATGGAGGCTTTTTTCTCTGCTCACCTATGGAGATAAACTGGAGGAAATAAGTGTACAAAACTAATTAGTAGAAATCTAACACGGTGACATTAAAAAAAAAATGTTTTCAATCACCTCTCTCTTCAGGGAAATATTACCTATTTGTCAGTTATTATCTATCATTTCTTATCTCTGCTTAAGTATGTCTGCAGAACTGATTATATCAAATATAAAAAGGACTTTTGCAATTAAGAGTGCTTTCCTTCCATGATAGATTTCAATTTACTCTTTTTGTCAACAATAACGAAAAAAATTTTAAAATAAAAGACCTTGTTTTAGAAGCTTTAAAATTTTTCAGATAATATTATCCATCATTAATAAACCATTGTGATTCCATTATCTAGCATTTAATTTAGTGTTTACTCATAAATGATATCTGTAATGCATGATGACATATCACAGCCAAGGATGAAAACATGAGGCTTTGGATTTCTCATTTGATTTTACTCTTCATTTATTTAGCAGGGATTGCTCTTGAAGTTTTAAATGTTGTGGATGAAGGAGGCAAGGAATGACTAGGTTAACATCTAATTATAATGAAAATATGGGAGTTCTATTGTCTCGTCTATCATTAGCTATTTTTAACTCAGTTACTGTAGGCAGTGACAAAGACTTATAAAATCTGTCAAGTGCCACTCTGTCTTGAGAAAAAAATGCATACAAATAGGGTTTTTATTACATATCCTTGAATAAATTTGGAAAATAAAAATTCTAGTATTAAATGTAAGTTATTTTAATAAGTATTTCTGCATTAAATACTTCGAGTGAAAAACTATTTGTTTAAACACAGAATACAAGGGATTTGTGTAAAAGTTTTAAAGCTGGTGAAAGTTACTATCCCTTTAAACTTGTGGCTGGTTTTCTTTCAAGAGAACTTCTTATTGTGCACTTCTTATTTTCTGGCTGGTTAGCGTGTGATTAATATAGTCTCATCATTTTGTCATCAAGCCAGGGATCTATACGCAGGAGGGGCAGGTATGCCCCAAAAAGATACTCTTGCTGTCATCTTGATGTCTACCTGAAGAGAAAGAATTTTCCTCAAAACTGAAAATCCTATACGATGTAGAATTGGCATTGTCTCATAGGTACAAATAGGCGTATAGAAACAGTTTATATCAGGTTTTTTATTTTGTCCTTGCTTTTTAATTTGCTTATCTTTTCCTTCTAGAAATAATCTCCAGTTTTTCCTTGGTATCCTCCATCAAGAAAATTTGCCATAGAGCATCAGAATAATTAATGTCATGTCAAATAAATTTAATAAGATTTTTTCAATTAAATTAGCTATCAAGGAAAAAAGATAGATAGATGATAGATAGATAGCTAGATAGCTAGATAGCTAGCTAGCTAGATAGATAGATAGATAGATAGATAGATAGATAGATAGATAGACAGATGGCAAATAGAGAGGCTGTTCCCTCCATATAATGAGGTTTTTGACAGGGGAAGGAAGACCTGTGACCCTTGAGGACACTGAAAACTCTTGTGAGCCTGCTGTATTAATGAAATAATGTATTTCAAGGAAGAATTCTTCTAAGCAAATATCGAACTATAACATATCTCCCTTTCAGATACCCATCTCCCCAAAAAAGGAAGACCTGGCAGCCTAATTTGTGTTTTTGACCTAGCTTGTCTGAATCCAGGTAGTTGTCTTGTTCATTAATACCTGACCTGTTCTTAATTATAGAATCCCTTATTCTATCTCAAAGGCTTCCCTTCTTTCATATTTCCTGAATTATTTCCTACTGCTTTCTCCCTTCAAATTTGAATTTTAAATATAACTAATATCTTTGTGAGGATGGAGTTATGGATTGATGTAAGATGGTTGGTGTATATGAGCAAGAAACATCAGAAAAAGAAGTTTGAAGAGAGAGAGAGAGTGGGAAGGAGAGAGAAGGAGAAAGCAGATACTGATAAAAAGTAGAGAGCATAATTATCATCAATCTCCAGTGATAATGGAGAGCCAATGCCATCCTAAGTTTCTTAGAACATTCCAGTGGCTGGTACTCACCTGCCTTACCACCGACTAAGCTTTAAGAGATGATCCTATATCTTCTATTCACATTTTTTTCTTATTCTTGACCAAGTGAACATCAGAAAAAAACTTCAGTAATCAAAGTATTATTTAATAAATAATTTATTAAATTTAAATAAACTATTTAAAGTATGCAACAACAGAGGTACCACTCCTTGCATAACAGGGCTACCCTATGGACAGTGTGCCCAGGGTAGCATCATATGTGCTATTGGCAGCTATATTTATACCAACTTTAATTATATGGTAATTAAGAGGCAGGCCATTTAGAACTTTCTAGAAAAGGGGCAGAGAGTTCCTGAAACCATATAAGGTAACTTCTGGACCACTGCCATGGCCTGTTGCAATGGCATTTGTAAACTATTATGGTGCCAGAGAGCGTGTCTATGCCAACGAGCAGTAAGGGTTTTGTTAGGCATTAGAATATTTTCTTCTGTTAGGTACGTGAAATATTTGTTTCCAGTTTGTCTTCTGATTGGGCTATTCATTCTTTATTTGATTTTTATATATGTTACTAATATCTCTCTCATATTTTAAAAAATATTTATATAAATTTTAAGTTGATTATCTGAGTTTTCTAATTATATAATTATATCACCTACAGATAATAATGGTATGCTTTTACCACAAAAAATTATCCTTGTTTTTCTATCAAGTCATCTTAATGGACCCACATTTCTAGAATAATATTTAATAATATTGCTGACTATTTGTATTTTTGCTTTATTTGGAATTTTAACTAGAATGGACATAAAATTTGCACATAAATACTCATGCATTATATGCCAATTCTTGTCTGCCAACAATAGAAATTAACTCTGGATAAATTAAACAGGAAAATATTGTATTGGGAATATTTTGGTTAGCTTACATAATCAACAAAAAGGTGGAAACTATGACAAAATTTATATTAAGAGCAGACCGCAGTCAGCAAGGTTGCTAGCTGCACTACATTTATTGCCTCTGAAGGCCAGAGACCAGCACACTCTCAAAATCTTATGTAAATGCTGCACTTCAGTCACTTCATCATAGGAGCTGTCCTTTTAGTACCTATGTATCACTCTCAAATTTAATGATCATGCCCGGGGTGTTATAAAAGGGTAGATTATATTACCCAGAGCCCAAACCAGTAGCCTAGGAATTTGTGCTGAATTTCTAGGAAATACTGAGTTTATATTATAATATGGACAAAGAAAAAAATGCATTCAAGCCCTACAATTCTCTTGAATGAAATACAAGTATTATATGTTTTCTCCATAAGTTCTTAAACACAATGGGATACAATTTTATCTTCCAGATCTTTACTATGAATCATCCTGAGCTCAGAATGATCCTAGGCAGATTTTTTCATATCTCTTTACTATTAGCATGAGCACGGAGTCATTTATTTTTCTGATTTTGATATCTGGCTGTATGTATTGCTGATCTTTCCTTTTGGTTCAGGCAAGATAAAAGCAGCCAGCCAATTGCTCATTATTGGTCTGAGAAGGTGGCCCAACTGACCACACTGAGTAACTAAATAATTTCCTTCACCTACTTTATCATTTATTCCAATCTCATTTTCCTTTTTCAACCTTAGTATCCTGGCTTCTTGGTAGTTTTCAATATTTAAAAATGACTCAGTGAATTTCAGGTAGTCTTGATTGTCTCTAAGTAAAAATATCTGGAGAGTGGGGGAGACAAGGAGAGGAAAAAGAAATTCAAGAATTGATATTTCTCGTAATATTATTATGCTCAGATGTTTGTCTCTTGGAACTGAAAGAGAACCACAACAGCTCTTTATAATTCTCCCATCTCCTACAACAGGCACCCTAAAAATTATTACAACGATTTGGAATATTGGTATTTAATTGGCAAAGCATTCCTAGATATTACAGCTGAAATAAAAGAATGGGGAGATACTGCCACCATCAACAAATGCCAAAAGGTGACTAACTTTATTTAGGGGAAAGCGGTGAGACAAAACCTGGGGAAATTTTGCAGGTATGCACCTATTGATTGAAATATTCTTGAAGGCGAACTATCAAAGAGTTCTAGTTTCTTCTTCCTTCACTCTCTCATTATTGCCTCTCTCTGTTTTCCAGGTAATGATTTACAATGTGTCTGTCTTCTTTTTTAATGTCATTCATTAATATGGTATAGTTTTCTTCATATAATCAATGTGTGTGTGAGAGTGTGTGTGTGCAGCTTTCTTCCTAGGAATTTTATTATTTCATGCTATTAAAATGCTGTTTTTATTTGATGATATATTATATGGTATGACAGAGAAACACTATAGCTTTTTGTATATTTATTTTGTTGCTACTCATATTGCTAAATACAGTTACTGGAGATTTAAAACTGTTTCAAAACCTATTCATTAGACTTTCAATTTGATAATAAGTATTTTACAAATAATAGATACTTATATCTTAAAAATATTTTTCTTATCCTATTGAATTGTCAAGAACTACTCCCAGATTTGTTAAATAGTGATTATGTTATGACTGTCTTATTTTCCCTCATATTAATAAAAATGCATCTAGTTTATTTCACTATTAAATACAATATTGTTATTTGTCCAAAATACTAGTTATCTTAGCTTGCAATATGCTTGCATTCTAACAGCACTCTTAAAGATCCCTTTCATTATCCTTTTCATTACCCTCCTTCCATTATTCCAAGTAATCATAACTGTATCACCAACTTGGCATATTGCTATGTTTTTTAACTGACTGAATTAATAAAGAAAAAGAAGAGATAAAATCTAATCAATGACTATGAGTTCTTCTTGGAAAGGACTGAACTTAACAGGATTTGTAGCTTAAGTACAGTAATTAGGGTAAAACATCCTAGACATTGGAAATTCTCTTACAGATAGTTTTAGTTTTAACAACTTTTATGGTACTCTGCAGTGTTTTCTTAAGCATTTCAAAAGAAAGTCCAGTGAGGACAACTAGCTTTTTAATTAACTAGCTATTTTCAATCACAAATTGAATGAAAACTTTTGTCCACAGGAAAGGAAAACATAAAAGGAAGCAGAAGCCTTACACAGTATTTCTTTTTAATTCTCCTAATGATTTATCTTGCCAAATATAAATTCTTGCAATCCACTCTACACTACACTTAAAATCACTGATTTTTCTTTTTTATATATTCTCTACTGACCAACTATTATGTGCCTGTGACAAGGTTAGGAGTCAAGTATGCAAGGATATATATGAGTGAATCTTTGCCCAAATTTAAAGATATTGTACATTAGACATAAGATACTTATGAGAAGAGTCATTAGGTAATAGAGAACTAGTTACCCTTGTTTATATGCATATGACATAACTTGCATATGCAGGTTGTTCTGTTCTTCAAGATATTTGGAATCCACATGTCTCTCTCTCTCTCTCTCTCTCTCTCCAATTTGAGGGTCTTTGTTCAATAAAATTTAAAATTGACTTAGAACATATTGCTCATTGATCCTAAAACTTTGTATCTCGTTGACAGTGTAATACAGCTCAGATATAAATTAAATTGTAGTGTTTTAAATTGTTACTGAAAGTGACGTGCCCTACATCTTTCTTCTTGACCTTTGTGCAATAATAAAATATCCTATCTCTCTGGCACTTTTAGTTTCATAGCTTTCTCTTATTTTAGTTCCTTGGGGCACTTTTCCAGACCACCTCAAGATTCCAAGTAGAATTGTGTGATTTAGGAATAATAGCACCCGACAGCAGTAGAGAAACAATCTTTCTTAAAGAATTTATGGATTTTTCAGAATGCTATCTAGGATGCCACCTCTGCCCACACCACTGATTCATGAGTTCATCTTTGGCAAGACAGCAACAGAATTACTTTTCTAGGGAGAACAGATAACTTATTGGGGGAGAAGAGGGTCAGCCTGTCTCTGGGTGAATATCATACAACATAAAGCCCAAATGCTATAACGCTATAAAAAGTCATCAAGTATTTTACAAAATGAAGTTCTTGCTGCTGGGATTCCATCAGGCAGCAATTTTTGCTCTGATTACCTAAAGTCCCTTCATCTGTCTCTCAGCATTCCTCTGTCTGTAGCTTATCAGTTTTCCTCTAAAGGGGATTTAATGTTCTGTCAATTTCCGTATTGTTTCTGGCACTGTTTTGTGCGATAGTATCTTACAATAAACAAAAAATCTGGACAACTAAAGCAACATCAATCTGTCTTTGCCTCTGCCAAATTTCCTAAGGTTTGGAAACCTTTCCAGCAATTGATAACATTAGAACATATTCAGATCTCTGTTTCTGTCTCATAATTATCGAAATCTTATTTACACTTTTAAAAACATAGTTACTTTTTTGTTTAGAATTTGGGTTACAGGCAGCAAAAACGTTTCCTGACATTTGTGTTTCTACTCCGTGCTTGATTCTTGACACATCAGCTCATTTGTGAGATCTACAGTACTCCAAATCAACTCAAAATGGATTAAAGACTTAAGAGTACAACCTGAAACCATAAAACTCCTTAAAGAAAACACACAGGAAAAGCTCCTTGACACTGGCTCCTTGACAGGCAACGGTGTTTTGGATACCAAACCAAAAGTCATGTGACAACAGAAAAAAGTAAATCAAAACAAGTGGTGTTACATCAAACTGAGAATCTTCTGCACAGCAAACGAAGCAATCATAAAATGAAAAGGCAACCAACTTATGGACGGAAGGAAATATTTGCAAACCAGGTATCTCATAAAGGGTTAATATCCAAACTATATAAGAAGCACAATTCAATAGCAAAAAAAAAAAAAAAAAGTAAATTAAAAATGAGCAAAAGACCTCAATAGACATACTTACAAAGAAGACAGAAAACACGTCCAAGAGGTATATGAAAGGATATTAAATATCTCTAATCAAGAGGTACGTGTAAATCAAAACCTCAAGGAAATATCACCCCATACCTGTTATGACGACTATCGTCAAAAAGATAAGAGATAATTATCGGTGAAAGTGTGGAGAAAAGACAATCCGTGTACATCGTTGGCAAAATGTAAATTCATACAGCCCTTATTAAAAAATAGTATGAAGTTTCCTTAAAAAAAAATTAAAAACAGAACTACCAGCAATCTCCCTTCTGAATGTACACCCTAGGAAATGAAATCAGTACTTT
Source organism: Theropithecus gelada (assembly GCF_003255815.1). Taxonomy (NCBI): domain Eukaryota; kingdom Metazoa; phylum Chordata; class Mammalia; order Primates; family Cercopithecidae; genus Theropithecus; species Theropithecus gelada. Next base: position 27,611,623 of record NC_037682.1, on the reverse strand, counting down.
AAAGAGGTATGTGCATTCCTATGTTCATTGCAGTGTTATTCACCATAGCTGAGGTATAGAGACAACCTTAGTGCCCATCAACAGATAAAGGGATAAAGAATATATGGTATAGTCTCTCCTTCAGTAGCTCAAGATGCCAATAGGAAAGAAGGGCAAGGAAAAGAAGGGGATTCCAGCTCCTGCTGTTGTGAAGAAGCAGCAGACCAAGAAGGTGGTAAATCCCCTGTTAGAGAAAAGACCTAAGAATTTTGGCCTTGGAGAGGACAACCTGCCCAAAACGGACTTTACCCACTTTGTCATATGGCCCTGCTATGTCCAGTAGCCCTGGAAAAGGGTTATTTTCTAAAAGAGGCTGAAAGTGGCTCTTGTAATTAACCAGTTCACCCAGGCCTTGAGCAGCTAAACAAGGGCTCAACGGCTTAGCTGACCCACAAGTACAGACCAGACACAAAGCATTAGAAGAAGCAGAGATTGTGAGTTCAGGCTGAAAAGAAAGCTCCTGGTAAACAGGATGTCCCACTAAGAGACCACCTATTCTTGAAGCAGAGCACTCTCACCACCTTCGTGGAGAACAAGAAGGCTCAGCTGGTGGTGACTGCACATGACACAGATGCCACGGAGCTGGATGTGTCTGCCCTGTGTCAGAAGATGGGTTCTTCCACTACGTTATCGATGGGAAGGCCAGACTCGACTCTAGTACACAGAAAGACCTGCACTACCCTTGCCTTCACACAGGTTACCTCGAAAGAAAAGGAGCTCTGGCTAAGCTGGTAGAAGCTATCAGGACCGATGACAAGGACAGATATAATGAGTACCATCCTCTCTGGGAAGGAAATATCCTGGGTACAAAATCTGTGGCTTGCATTGCCAACCTGGAAATGCAAAGGCTAAAGAACTTGCCACCGAACTGGGTGAAATGTATGCTATTGAGTTTTATGCTCATAAAACAAGAAAAATGCAATATACATACATGCATAAATGTGAATACTATTTAGCCTTTAAAAAGAAGGAAATCCTGCCATTTGCAACAACATGGATGAACAAGGGGGACATTATGCTAGGTGAAATGAGCCAGAAACAGAAAGAAAAATACTGCATGAAGAACCTTACAAAGTCAAATTCATAGAGCTAGAGAGAGTAGCATAGTGGTTGCCAGGAGTAGGGAGGTGGGGAAATTGGAAAATGTTCGTTAAAAGGGTACAAAGTTTCAGTCATGTAGGATAAATAATTCTAAACATCTGAAGTACAGCATGCTGACTATAGTTAATAAAACTGTATTGTACACTAGAGATTTGCTAGAAGAGTAGATTACAAGTGCTCTCATTACACACACACACTTACCAGGAGATATACACACACACATATGTATATATAATTTTGTTTACTGTAGTAATCGTTTCACTATGTATACGTATATCAAAACAAAACATCATGTACATCTTAAATACATACATTTTAAAATAAAATAATAAAATAACAAAAAAGGAAAAGAAAATACGCTTCTGAGAGTAATGGATTACTAATATAAAAATGAAAGAGTTTGTTATTTTTTATAAAGTATAGAGGAGGGAAATCTTTTCCTCTATCTTCTGAGGATTTGATAACTGACCCCATGAGATAAACTGAGAGTAGGCAGATTAACAGACAAAAAGTTATACAAATATGTGTACAGGGACATTACAGAAAAGAAAAGTGAACATTCAAAAACCTAGTGAGATCTGAAAGCTTAAAAAACCTCTTTGTAGGGAAGAGGGGAGGAGAAATGTCAGTAATTTAGGGGATAGTGAACGATCTGGGAGAAAGATAAATGAGCCCCCAGAAAAATACATGATAGCCTGTGAAAAATTCTGCCTGGGGATACTGCTGACCTCCGGTCTTCCCTCCTATGGTCTGAATTAATCTTTCCTGGTTGACGCGATTCCTGAGCAGGAGATTCATAATAACTTACTTCCCTTTAAAGGACACATCATTAGGCAAATAAAGGAAGTTCAGAGAAAGGCCCTCAGCACTGGCTGTTTTCCAGGCACGCTCAGTTTAAGTAATCAGTGTACCACAGCAGCATATCTTGGGGTGGCATTTCCAGAACCCCCTTCAATAAAATGAGAACATATTGGTCAATCAAAGAAAACAATTATTATTAAACTAGAATGGATATTATTTAATGAGAAACTTCTAGGACTTTACAACCAAAAGAGCAGTCTAAGGACCACGAAGGAACTTCTTAGAAATGCAGGCTCTTGGGTTCCACGATGCACATACTGAATCAAAAATCAACATTTTGCCAAAACTCCCTGGTGGTTTGAATGCATAAGGAAGTTTAAGAAATACTCTTCTATAAACCATACTGGTCTGTAGCTATTTTGTTTTATACAATCATCAAAGCAGCACTTATATGTAAACAAGTTTTTTTATTATTATACTTTAAGTTCTGGGATACATGCGCAGAACGTGCAGGTTTGTTACATAGGTATACGCGTGCCATGGTTTGTTGCACCCATCAACCTGTCATCTACATTAGGTATTTCTCCTAATGCTATCCCTCTCCTAGCCTGCGACCCTGTGACAGGCCCCTTTGTGTGATGTTCCCCTCCCTATGTCCATGTGTTCTCATTGTTCAACTCCCACCTACAAGTGATAACATGTGGTGTTTGGTTTTCTGTTCCCGTGTTAGTTTGCTGAGAATGATGGTTTCCAGCTTCATCCATGTCCCTGCGAAGAACATGAACTCATTCGTTTTTATGGCTGCATAGTATTCCATGGTGTATATGTGCCACATTTTCTTTATCCAGTCTATCATTGATGAGCATTTGGGTTGGTTCCAAGTCTTTGCTCTTGTAAACAGTACTGCAACAAACATACATGTCTTTATAGTAGAATGATTTATAATCCTTTTGGTATATACCCAGTAATGAGAATCCTGGGTCAAATGGTATTTCTAGTTCTAGATCCTTGAGGAATCGCCACACTGTCTTCCACAGTGGTTGAACTAATGTACACTCCCACCAACCGTGTAAAAGCTTTCCTATTTCTTCACATCGTCTCATACCATTGTGAATATAAGAAATGCGGCTCCCAGAAAATTTAAGTACCTTTCTCTAGGTCATACAGTGAGTAAATTAAAAGGAAACGTGAGAGAAGGATTGTCAGAATTGTGAACCCAAGTATATCTGATTCAAAAGCTTGTGTAAAGAACCTGTTCTTCATTTTTTTTAAAATACAGTAACCCCTTTTAAATCTGACTGATGTGCTCAGCATTTTTGGATGTCTTTGAAATACTCATCTGGATTTTATATAACATACCTGGAAAAAATGAGAAGTTTTCTACTTCCTCAAAGAACTAAAATTTTAGTAAGAAGGCAATATAACATAAAGCTAATGGCACTGGCCCTAAAACATTTGTACAGAATTTAGAACATCCATGTCTTATACACCTCATCTTAGGTGTGTAAATATGATTTCATGCTTTAATTTACTTACTACCTAAGGCAATAGTAATGACAGTAGTTTTCCTAAAATACTGTGGTAACATCTAAGGTAAACTAAATAATGATTCCAATAATGAAATTAAATAAGTACATGGGGAAAATATGAAAAGATTAATGCTGAGCAAAGCATCTTCTAATTTCTTTGTAAAGATTAGAAAAATGCTTCTAAATACTAAATGGGTATTTTTAAAATGCTAAAAATACCCTGTTACTATATCCTGAGGTCTGAAACACTGCGAACTCTTTTAAAATGAATAAAATAATAAAATCTTTCAGAAATTAGATCGACAAGAAAAATTTATATGAAAAACTCTATACACAATAATTATGTTGATTTTTAAGACATGACAGAAAACTAAGTGCACGCTCTACAGGTGCCACTCAATGTAAGAGTGGAATATTAATGCAGGAACTATATATTACAAATGGACAATCAGATGTGATCTGACATAGAATTTTAGTAAAATAATCAAGTAAGAGCTACAGTTTGAATATGAGAGTATTTTAATTTCCCAGACACCTTGGGGTGGTTTATTAGGGCAACAAAAGAACTCTCAGAAATAAGACACACATGTTTTCTTCATCTATAAGCTATTTCCCATAAAAACGCTCCAGGGCTAGTCATAAAACAGGCTCAAAAATAATGAGCTAAAGAGGATTCAGTATAGATTGAATGATTTTTCAATCTCTTATGACAAGGAAAGAATGAATCTTTAGTTTTAAATACTCGTCTTTCAGACTTTTTTTTGTTTGTAAGACATGACCAAAACTTTAATCTTTCCACAATAAAGACTAGTTTCATCTTAGTATGTCATATGTAAATAACACATTTTTCATTCTTTTTCTTTTTTTGATGATAAATGGCATGATTTTTTTTTCTTTGATGAGCAATCTTTATCAGTGACTTCGATTTCAAAGTCATTTATAAAAATCTATTGAAGCAGATAATCAAAGAATCTATTGAACTTGCTTTCAGAAATGTCTGTGAGAAGCGTCATTGTGTAACAATAACATTATATTATTTACACATTTAATTTAATTAAAAGGAGACTGTTTTAATATCTTAGTTTGGGCTGAAGTTCCATAATTAAACAGAGTTAGGTATCAATATCCCTATTTTATAAGAGAAATATTTTACTGCCTATGGAGGACTTGCCATCAGGGTGGCCCTTGGCTTTCTGGGCCTCTCAACCATTAAGTAGACTTAAGCCAAACATGGTTGTAGGGCTGGGAAACACTGATTGTGAAGGGATTCATGTTGAGGATTTCTTGAGAGTGCATTACTGAATATCTGTCTAGTTCTTCTCCCTTGTCCAACAGGATAGGAGCAGGTACACTGGCCATCTTAAGCCAAGTGAAGGCGCCTTCAACACAACCACTTAGAAAGGTTCTCATGTGTTATCTGGAGTTTGCAGAAGATAAAATGAGTATGTGTGTCTTACCTAGAAAAGTCAAAGGGAGAAAAGCTGATTGAGACTGAATTGCATGCCCACTGATAGGACCCGAGATTCATATTTTCTCTGTCCAGAATGGGCAGAGTCAGTCGCACAAAAGGGGACTAAAGATGCAGCCTCATGGCTGAGACCCTCACCTTCTTGAAGAGTTCTGCTCTGAGACTCCAACTGAAAGAATCTTCATGAAATGTGGGGAGAAGAAACAAGCATGGGATGGGAGAGTCATTTGTTATGCTAAAATATCATTTCAAACAATTCCGTTTCAAATCCATTTTAAAGTGCTAAAGACCCATAGATAAACACCTCTACTAGGCTCCTTCAAAAATTCACTCTTGGTGGCACTATTTAATAAGAAAAAGGGAAGTGTAAGACAATAAGTGCTTAAAATAAAAAAGAACAGAGTATTTGGTAAAATCACTAGAGTTGAATGACAATCAACTGATATTTATTGACATGCATGGAAGTAGGTAAGTAAAGAATGTCCCAGAAGAAGCATTAATTTAATTAAAGTTAGTTAAGAAGTGGCTGAAGTGTTTTATTATGCATTCTAATTTACCCCAAAAGTAAGTGGAGAATTAAATCTTTCCCAGACAAGAATTGAGTATGGAACATTTTCCAAAGGTTCCATCCAGAAATTACATCCTCCACACTAAGAAAGAGTGCAAAGAGGGAAGGAAGGAGAGAAAACAGTGTTCAGTTGGTTGGATATAAAGAGTGATTTTAGAAAGGGGGAAATGGGTATGAATATTCTAAATATGCAAGTCTTGAGAGAAAGGACCAGTATTTGGACATCTTTCAAAGTCAAAGCACACTAACACCAGATTAACTGTCTCTGCTAAGTAGATCATTTCTTGCATCTTCCACATGACCCTTCCTTTGTGACGAGGCAGAACCAGAGACAATCCATCGAGTAGGAGAGAAGGAACAGAAAGTAGAAATGGAGTAAACACACTAATGTTGAAAATTATATTTTTTCTCTTTATCTCTTTTTTTCAGGCCTTAAAATCCAATAATCCAATTATACATATGAAGAAGAGAGCATGGATGATTGCAATACTCAGAAGACCCAAAGCATATAATTTTCATGAAATACGGATATGTGATTATCCAATCATGCTTTTCAAAGTATTTATTTTCTTCTTTTCTCTTGTCAGACACTTACATAGTTTTGTATATGCTAGGCAATTTTCTAAGCACTTTGAAAATGTTAACTTACTTAATGATTAGTAATTTTCATTACATATCAAAATGAAATTCTAGGGGCATTTTCCTGACTACTTCTCTCATTATAAATTTACTGGAAATAAATTAGAATAAAAGATTATGGTATACACACACACACACACACACTCTTCCTTAGCTAATGTCAGTATTTACATATTGAGTAATTATGACAGGACTTTTGCAGAACCATCTAACTTATGCTTTGATTTAGGCTAATAGGCTGTTTTGTGAAGACCTATAAAAGTGGAAGTTATGGTAGAAATTCACTCTTTTAAAATTTAAGAGTATGCGAATAGCACATTGTTAAGATAAAATTATACTGGACGCTCATCAGACCCCTTTTAACACCTCTCTAAAATGCTAGTTGAATTTATGCATAGTTGGTTGCTGATAAGAGGCAAAACATCTATACATGTTGCATCTAGATGAACTTCTTTAGGAAAATCTTATATAAAAATATCAAAATTTGAGACCTACTATTAAATCGCATAAATTGTGAAACTACTTAAACCTATAAGCCCAGCTTCATATTTCTTTGTAGAAAATGAAGTAAAGAAATAACCTTTTCTCTACTTATAAATTACTCTATTTTTAAGTCTAATTGCTCATTCATCTGAGTAGTACACTGTTCACTATCATCTCAAGATATACAAAATAAAACTGGTTAAAAAATTAACGTGAGTGATTTATCTCAGTGAACTCTCAAAAATGGCAATTAAGTGAACATTTTCTCAATTTGTTTTTAACAGCTTAATTAAAGCATAATTGACATATAGTGAACTATATGTATGCAAACTTTATAATTTGATAAAGGATGTGTATGTGTTATGCATATACAATATATAAATTTTCTTTATAGGTATATACATGTGTACATTTGAAATCATTACCCAGTCAATGGAAAATGAACATAATCAACATCAGCAAAAGTTTCCTCCGGTTCTTTGACAATTCCTTTCTCCTATCTTTCCTGACCAGCTTCTTGTTCCCGGAAAAAAAAAATGTTTTCTGTCACTATTGATTTTATTTCGTTATTATTGATTTTCTTTTATTGATCATTAATATAGTTTGAATGTCTCCTACAAATCTCATGTTGAGATGTAATCTCCAATATTGGAGATGGGCTCTGGTGGGAGGTGACTATATCATGAAGACACATTTCTCCTAAATGGTTAGCACCATCCCCTTGGTAATGTCCTCACAATAGTGAATGATTTCATATGAGATCTGGTTGTTTAAAGTTGTGTGACACCTCTCCCGCTCTCTCTTCCTCCCTATCTTGCCACGTGATATGCTTGTTGCTGCTGCTGCTTCTGCCGTAAATAAAAGTTCCCTGAGGTCTCCCCAGAAGTTAGGCAGATCCCAGCACCATGATTGTACAGGCTGCAGAACTGTGAGTCAATCAAACCTCTTTCGTTTACAAATTACCCAGTCTCAGGTATTTCTTTATAGCGCAAAAGGATGGCCTGACACTGGTGCATTTCCTAAAATATTACGTAAGTAGACTCATACAGTGTGCACTCATTCTCTGGCTTCTTGCACTTGGCATAATTATTATTTTGAGATTCAGTCACGGTTTTGTGTGTAACAATAGTTCATCTTTTCTTTGTACACTTCTAAAAATTGAAGTAAAATATACATATAATTTATTCTTTTTTATTGCTAAATATTGTTTCATTTAATAAAACAGATTCGATTCACCAAATTCGTTTATTAGTTCACTTGTGGATAGACATATGGGTTATTTCCAGCTTGAGGATGCTACAAGAAAACAAAATATAAAACCAGGGTTATTTGTGTACTGGCCTTTGTATGAAGGCGTGCATTTATTTTTCCTGCACAAATAATTAGGAGTGAAATGGATACATACAATAGTCAGTATATGTTTATTTTTTAACTTTTACATTATTATCTTTATTTTCATAAAGAGATGGGACTTTATTATTTAACAAATGCATAGCACATACTACATAACAAATACTATTGTAAACACTTTACAACATGTGTACTAATATTAACTCATTTAATTCTGTGTGATAGGCAACATTAATACCAACCCAATTTATATGGATGGGTAAACTGAGTAACACAAAATTTAAGCAACTTGTTCAAAATCACTTTGTGAGCGAAAGCCAACAGAACACAGAATTAGAATCCAAATAAGGGTGTGGTGCTCAAACTCATCCTATCATCAACTGCCACACGTGGAGCCTCTCCAGGACAGTGAGTTTCCAACTCTGGTTCTCAGATGTGTACCGAGGGGTTTTCACTATTCCATAAGAAAGTGAAAAACAAAAAGATTAAAAAGTGAAACTTCTATAAAGCTAAATCTATTATACTTAAAGTATTATCCTTTTATTTTCTATGAGATTACGTCTGTCCTGCATTTATTTATTTATTTCTGAATAATTTATTTTTTGTTGATTTTTCCCAACATGTTATTATGAAACTTTTCAATCACCCAGCAAAGTTGAGTCAAGTGTATAAGGAACATTCATACATCCCCCTGCCAGACACAGCCATTATTAACCTTCCATCATATTTCCTTAAAGAGATTTTGTTTTATGGGTTTCAGCCATAAAATGTGAGCTGACCAACATCATGGCACTCAATGTCAGTATATGTCAGCAGTTGTCTCCTAAAAATGAGGATGTTGTTTTTTATAACCCAAATACCATTAACACATCTGACAAAATTACTGATATTTACATCATGTTATCAACTTGTACCCAACATTTATTTTGTTTTTTTTTAAACTTCAGGATTTAACTTGCATAGCAAAATTTTTGCCATATTTTAAAAACGTAAAGTTCAGTGGCATTTAGTGTATTTACAGAATTATGTAATTATCATCACTATCTAATTATAGAATATTTCCATCACCTGAAAAAGAAACCTATTAACAGTCACTTCTCATTCTCCCTTCCCCTAGCCCTTGACTCACATTAATCTACTTTTTGTCTGAATTTGCCTATTCTTGACATTTCCTATAAATGGATTCATACAATATGTAGTTTTTGAGTGTGGCTTTTTTCACTTAGCATGATGTTTTTGAGATTCATCCATGTTGTAGCATCTGTACTTTATTCTTTTTCTATGTTCAATAGAATATTTTCTATTATGTGGATGGACTGTAATTTGTTCATCAGTTCTTACATATTCAGGTGGTTTCCACTTTTCAGCTATAATGAATATGCTGCTGTGAACATTCATGTACAAATTTTTGTGTGAAAATATGTTTGTGTGGACATATTTTTCATTTCTCATTGGGATATATCTAGATGTGGAATTGTTAGGTTATCTGGTAATTCTATGTCTAACTTTTTGTATAATGTCTTCTATAGCTTTCTATTTTTTCTCTGAACCAAGAGAAATTTGAGATTTATGCATTATCGTTGGTTGCTTTTGTCCTTGGTTTCATTTAATCCAGAACAGTGCCTCAAACTTATTCTCCTCATAGCAATCACATTTTGAAGGATGCAGGTCGCATCATCTTATAGAATGCCCTCCTTCCTAGATTTTTCTTATTGTTCCCTCATGGTGCTAATCACTTTGTTCCTCTATCCCTGTATTTCTTATAATCTGAAAGTAAGTCTAGAAGATTTATTAGATTCATGGCAAAAATACTTCTTAGATGATATGTATAATTTCTTACATTTTTGTGTTAAATATTTTACCTTTTATGAAATGATGGTGAAAGTAAGATGTTTTTTGCTTGTTTTTTTTCATATTGAAAATGGCCTCTATTAATACAATGATACACATGACAATCTCAATGTAAATCACCTCACTAAGAATATTGCACAGATAGCAATTTAAAAAAGCAAGAAACAAAAATCTGTCTCTGTTGTGTGAAATCTAAAAGATTGGGATCCACTAAACTAGGTAACTTATAAACCTTTGCAGCTGTGAGAAGTTATGAAGTTGACTCCCAAAAGCATAAGATGGAGAATAATTTTGTTTTATTGTGAAAGTTCTCTGGACTAAATAATAATACACATTTTCCTCTGGGCTACAGGTCAACATTCTCTTCTAATGAGAGCATCTATTGCAGTGACTTCTGATAATTAGGCCCTTAAGTTTGAAACTGTGTTATGTGTTCAATTTATATTTAAAGATCCCATGCTTTACCGTCACTTTAGAGTATAACTGTTAACTTGTCAGCGTTCTAAAAATTGTAGTTCAACTTATCTTCTTTCCTGCCAACTTTCTTCCTTAAAGAGAGAAAAATCGCCCTGCAGCAGGGCAGTTATGTTGCACCCAGGAGCTCAAAAATTACAACAGATAATTCCATTCTGTTTACAGTTTTCTACCACTTGTTTAGCATGTTTTATTTTGGCAGCTAAAGCTTGTAAGATGTTGCTCTGATTCACAGCATGTTGCAATCTTGCAAATACATTCTTCCAAAGACTCAAGACCCTGGATCCCAAGACTCACCCCAGATCCCATGTCACAGTTGAGCACTCAGGCTCAACTTATTTCTTCATGGTGGCGACCCTGCAGAAGCTCAATTAGCTTCATGCTGCACCGTACAGGAACCATCGCCATGTCCCTCACATGGGGTTCTATGCCCATCTTACAGGTGCTGAATATTTGGTGGAAGATGGTCTTCATCACTGAAGAGCTGAGAGTATGATGAAGAAATCTAACAACTTTGGGATCAGAGTGTGGGTATGACAAAGCAATGTGTCAGAGGCAGAAGTTTCCATAGATTTGCAGATAGAAGTTCGGTTGTTGGACTGCCTAAGGCAAGCTCAGGAATTCATTAGCTGAAGAAGTGATCTCAAAAACTCTAAGTTTGTCAAAATAAGTATTTTAACAATCAAATACGAAAATTGTGTTATTTAGCAAGAAAATAATCGCTCATTTACAAACGAATTTGGCTAATCAGATGTACTCACTGGTGATTAATCCAAATAATCTCAAAACAAAGACTTAAACATTTTTAAATCGGAAAGTTTAAAAGTAGCTGCTCTGAATTGCTAATATAACTCTTGACTATTTTATTTTAGCAACACTACAACAATATATACATATACAATGTATAATGGCATTTAACTTGCATATTTGCACAAATAATTTCAAAGCATATGTAATTGAATGAATCTATCACCTGGTACAAATAAGAAATAGAGGCAAAATAAAACATTTGAATTTACAACTACTCTTAAATGTATTGAGCACCACATTTGAGATAAAATGTTATGATATTTTGAAAAGCTAAATTAAGAGAATTATTCTATAGCATTAGATCTTTTTGCATGGTCTTTAACAAATTTCAAGCTTTTGAAACTTTATATATATTTTAAGTTGCTTGTAGAAGGTCAAAAAGTCATTTCCTCTGCTTAAAGAATATTGAAAATCATATCTTTCCTTCAAAAACCATCATTATCTTGGAGAACGTTTTCCAAATAAAGTCTGCAATTTAAATTAAAATTAAAAAATAATAAGAACAAATAATTCACATATATTTCATTTTAGTGATAGCTGATTCACCTCATATTGCCCAAAGTCTAGAACTCTAGAGTTAGAAGATTCTATAAAGTTTATGTAGTCCAACTCATTTACTTAACAGATGATAGAATGGAATTTCAGAGATTGTAAACAGATGAAGTTCGCTCACCACTTGTGTACAAGAGTCATGGTTTGACTATAAAACACCTATATCTAGTGTGTGAACTCCTGACTTTATTTGTAATTAAAGTAACATAATCTGTAACTCAATTTGTACTGAAGAATTGTCAAGCATACACTCCTTTTCTTACAGAGCTATATATGCCAACTACATTCCTAACAAGATTTCGTTCCATTTTATATCATCTCTGAATTTTCCACACTAATGGAGTCCACAGACTCTAACTGGGGACATGGTCATTTGGGATCAAGACCGCATGCATTTCTGAACCTATCTTTTGAAGAACAGAAATAAGTCTGACCTCTGCCCAGTGAGATGCAAAGAAAGCTTCAGGTGAGAATTTCTAGAAAACATCCTTTAAGGGAGGTAGATAAGTCTGTTCTCCACATTTTGCCTTTTGCTTCTGGGAGTTTCAGCAAGGTCACCAAAAATGAGCATCTTACACAACTCAGTAAAGCTAAATTCTGAAGAAAAGAAAGCAACACAACAGTAACAGCCTAGACAGCAAAAAACTTTGTGGAACTACCATGGACTTTTGTGTCTACCTAGTTTATGTCTAAATGGCCTTCCTTACAAATCATCTTTCAAAGATCAGATACTCCTGGGGAATTTAAAAGCCTTTTGATTCTTGAAGTCTACAGCTGAGCTCATATGATAAAGTCACTTGCAAAGCAGCCAAATCGATTTCACCAATACTTCACAGCAAAGATTCTCAACTGTTGTGTCAGGACTGTCGATCTTCTCGGTTATTAGGGTGCCGAAGTAGGTCCTGAGGCAGCCAGAGCTGTCAAGCATATTGTTTTCCATTTATCCCAAGATATCTCAAAGATACAGTATTATTTTCTCTGTGCCCAATACTCCGAAAACTTTAGGAGAACACTGCATTATAAAGGCACAGACTTTTAAAAACCAGTTATTTAAACTCCTCCCATTTTAATGATGAAATTATTTACTCTAAGGGAGCCTAAGCCACACACCTATTTTAGAGAGAATCAATTAGAATAAAAAAATCTCTTGCTTTCAAGTGTCTTTTTTTTTTGGTTTGTTTGTTTTTAAAACTAGTTATACTTTTATTTTTTTTTTAACTTTTAGGTTCAAGGGCACATGTGCAGGTTTGTTATATAGATAACTTGTGTGTCATGGGGGTTTGTTGTACAGATTATTTTGTTACCCAGGGGATAAGAGTAGTACCCCACAGAATTTTTTTCTATTCCACCACTTCTCCCTCTCTTTCCCCCCTCACGTAGTATTATATTTATTATAAAATAATACTCTTCATAAAATGGCATGTGAAATCACACAGCACATTTTAGGGTGAATATTAGTTTTTGAATTATTGTGCAAGAAACATGTCCAGGAAAGTGGCTTAATAAAATTAAGTTGAGCCATGGTTCATACAGATGATGATAGGTGATGAAAAATACAGAAAAGATACATGAGGTCAAAATTAGTTTGACAAATAACCAAAATTAATTTTTATTCCTAGCAATAAACTATGATGCATCCATAAATTGGAATAATATACAGCTATTAAAATGAATGATGTGGATCTCTCTCTAATAACTCCCACAGAAGTATTCTAAGAAAGACTGAGTGAAAAAGATCAAGTTGCAGAAAAAATATACAGTGCATGTTCATAGTCATTTATCTGAAAGTTTGAAATATATAGTGGTCTAAATTTTTTTTCATAACGTATTTGGTGACAAAAACTAACTAGTTTCAAATTCATTTGGCAGGAAATCTTGACCTAAATTGATATGAGTTGATGTGTAGTCATTATTGTAATTACTTCAAATATGCACATAGTTTGCTAATGTAATATTGCATTGAATAACGTGGTAGTCACCCAGTCCTCACCGCTATTTCATTGAGTTTGTTATTTCTTTTTCTTAGCTTTCTAAAATCTGAAAAATTTGACTCCAGAAATATATTAGGCCTCAAGAGTTTTAGAGAAATATTTAGCAGTTAACAGTGAATATTTTCCATGATTTATGAGTAATGGAAGTATCTATTTTCATAGATAATATTTCTGTGATATCTGAGATGACAAACCTGTATTAATTATGTAATAAGGTAAAATGTAACAAAAGTTTGAAAAGAAATAGAAAAAAGCTTCTGATACTATGTTAATTCTTAGGAAACACTCAGCACTGAACAGTAATATTAATCTTTTTCTTTTTCCTCAAAGCATTGCTTTTCACAGACTTCGATCATACATGAAACATATTACTATAGTATTGGGTTTAACATCTCATGCTCTAGAACTGAATAGGTCTGGTGTGGAATGATTACTTTTCCACCTACTACATTTATGAAAAAGGAGAGTTATATTCATAGAACTTTTCATTTTACACTGGAGAAAGGAGATAATGGATATACCTATCTCATTATATAATTACAAGAATGGCATAATCTAATGAGTACAGCTCAATTATCCCAATGTCTGCCAGTTATTAAAACCTGTAGTAGATGTCAATTATAAACGTCATCATCATCACATTTTTCTGAAGACATTTTTTCAAAACCAAAATTATTTTTTGTCTGCCATCATCTCAAACAGCTGAGCCATATCTTCTTCCACTTGCATACTCCTGGGTCTCATCTCCCCAAGGATGAGTCTTTTGCGGAGTTTGAGATGTGAGCAGGTAGGACAAATGAGAAGTGGAATCAAGTCTCAATTGGTTTTGTTTCTGACTTTTCTGCAACAGATTTCTTTATCGTCTTTGATTTTTTAAATCTTGATAGAAAATATTGGCGCTTTTTTTTCCAACCATTCTGTTACTTGTTTCACTTCACCCCACCTTCCTTTCTTTGGCTTTAATCATATCTGATAGATATTGGCATTAATCTTTGACTAATGTGATCGATGGTAAGTAATCAATTCAGATTTTTAACACTGTTATATTCTCTTAAATTAATTTCTATTAAACTTAGTGCAGTATTTTAGCACACAAGTCTTATAAATAAATGGCTTTTAACCAATAACACATTTCCTAAAATTAAATATATAGTTTATGATGTTTTTGTAGTAAATCAACTAGTGTCCTGTCTTGTGAAAGACTGTTATTCAGGTATATGTTTTGATACTAAAATATGAATGAAAACCATCACTGGGTATACGACAAAGACAAAAGTCGCATTGATCTTTTTATTGTCATAGCATTCTTCCTACTATACATGGTAATTTACATAATTACAAAGCTAAAAATAACGGTGATTGAAGATATTTTCTTATTCTTTTTTATTTCAATAGTTTTTAGAGTACAGGTGGTTTTTGGTTACACAGATGAGTTTGTAGTGGGAAATTCTGAAATTTTAATGCACTCAACACTGAGCAGTGTTGCACTGTACCCAATATGTAGCCTTTTATGAAGATAATCTTAAAGCAGACAATGGGCAGAAATATTGTTTAAGCCTCAAATTCTGCTATTTTGAACTAGTCCCCACATCCCACTGTTGCTTTTACAACCTTTTTAAAAAGTACTCTGCCTAAATTATCAACAAAGAACACTGAGATTGTTAGGTGTTTTATGTTCCAACCAACTTCTCATCTATCCAAGATGTTGGTCAAGATATTGTTATTCCATGTGAAATTAATTTTTTAAATCTAAAAGCCACATTTTTATCTACTTTAAAAATATCAAAAGAAGATTTCATGAAAACATCCCAGTTATTCTTAGTTCTTAGCCTCATGGAATACTAACTTGGCCACTTGCCCCAGGATCACTTCGTAGTTAGAATTTCATCTGATTTGTACTCTACTTAAATATTAACTTGTAAATTTTCAATTCCTTACCACTGTGTATGTTCTAGAGCTATTTCAAATCCTTAATGATGAGCAGTAATATAATATAGTAGAAATAACATGGAAATAAAACTTTAATTTAGCTTTAAGTCATTATAAACTAACTTCTGTTCACAGACAAGAGTTTTAATTTTGTTTATTTCATAGTTTTTTGTATTTTTCTCTTGAAAATTGTAGTTAGCTATATCTGCACTGTTTTATCAATTTTACAGAATTTTATAATGTGACTATACATATGAAACACTTTATACTTTTATTTGCAATATGAGTATAATAAACAGACCGGCTTTGAAACAGGGCTTCTTTAGAGTGATGAATACTTTTCAAAATTTTGTGGAAAACATGGACAATGCATGAGAAAACTATACAACTAATTTCGTAGGCTTGATGAGGAATTCCGATTTTTTAATATAATTTCAGTGCAAATCATGACCTATTATGCTAAATTGAAAATATATTAGAAAAGAAAGAAATCCATAAGGGCGGCATTCATTTTACCGCAATGTAATTTTAAAAAGGCAGAGGACAGATTATTTTTTCCTCAGTACTTTCCCATATTCTTTCTATTTCTGTGTTCTTCTCATTTTTAAATCAATATTTTACATCTTATCTGTAACTGAATTATTAAGACCTGCTCCTTAAGACTAAGCATAACTTCTCAGGATACTCTTCTGGCCCACTCATCTTTCCAAGAGTTGGTTGGCCACTCTGTATAATGACTTCTGTTCTCTCTTCTGCTACTCAACCCAGCATTAAATATTTATTTAACACCTACATTCTTCTCTCTCTTTGTAGATGCTGCTGGTAAACCAAAGAAGATAATAACAGTCCTTGCCATTTTAGAATATGTATTATGTTGGAGGAGGGACATTGAAAACAATAATAAAACATATCAGTAAATTTTAGTTAAGATGGTGAGGGGAGGCTTGAGCTGGTGGGGGACGGGCATCTGGTTGGAGTTACCAGAAGGAGACCGCTAGGGGTTGGTCCATGGTGAAAATGGAATGGGGAAAGTAAAATTAGAAAGATAGATAGATGAAAGTCTTTGTTAAGAAATTTGAAATCTGAGTGCAGTGAGAAGCGAATTGTATTTTAAAGAATAATGAAGTGAGAGAAAAATCTCCAGTCAGTTTTGCTTTTTTTTGTTTTTTGTTTTTTGGATTCTAATGTTTGGAGAGATTATGTAGTAGAGTTAACGTGCAATTAAATTTTGTGAAGAAAAAAAAAGAGTCTCTATTAAAGATTCATTTTAAGCAATGCCAAATGTCTGAGCTTCCTGTGTGTCGACCTGCATAATATCTACCTGTCTTCCTGTATGTCTACCTACATAATGAGGTCAACATCTACGTCACCTACCCAATTATTGAATAAACCAGTGAGTTGAGGGAAACTTAAAAGAGGGATATTAACAAGAAACATTAAAATGACTCTGGAGTGAGCTTAAAAGGCAAGGATGTGAACTCAAATTTACCATGAGCAATATGGGCTTCTTCCCCTCTTTGCCATTAGACACTATTACCATTATTGAATATTCTGTATTTCTTTATCTTTCAGTAAAATTGTACAGTGATAAACTACATTTTTTAAAATCTTAGAACATTTGTAAGATTTATATGATTTTGTTATTGGCATTATTTATTGATAAAGGAAAATTTAGAATGACAATAGTAATGGCAGTGAGAATAACAACAGTAATAATAATAATTACTAATTATTATTTAGATTTTACTCTGCTCCAGTGTTCAAGGCTTAGTGCATTCTGCCACAAGATGACAAATTAGCATAAGAAGAAAAACAATAAGGGCAAGAACTCTACATAAAAGAAATATATTCCAAACTGTGATAAAGTTGTTGTTACAGATAATTAAGGTATCACTTGTTAACATGAGAGGTATGTATATGTGGGTGCGTGAGCATTGGGATATGTATTAAAAAGGACATTTGGTCTGTCTAATTTCTAAAGTAAATAAGACAGGCTTTTTCCTATATAAAAGTTTGTCAAAAGAGCATATTTGTTAACTAGCTTTAACTCATCCCTTTACATCGATAATTCTTTATTTACATCCATAATATATAATATGTATATTATAACATATAATATATATAAAATATATATAAAATAAAGTGATATAGATATTTTCTTTGAGCCACATAGATTTGATCATTTTTTATGTTAACTCACGATTTTAAGCAGAACATAGTTACTAAATGTGTACTATATATTTATGTGATACCATTAAACTTATAGGCTGAGTGGTGGTGATTGAATTCCACTTTAATTAAAATAACATTATAAGATAAAATTATTATAATTATTACATATAATATTGCATAATTATAAGTCTCTTATTGAACAAATATAGGTGTAAATACTAATATGTTGGCACCAAAATCCAAAACAGAACAGTTTTCCAGGAGACATTTTGAGACATTTGTTTTCACATTTGAGGAGAAAAGAAAGAATATTATAGAGGGTTTGATTCAAGCAACCCCTTCAAGGAGATATTTAGAAAGAAGCACATAAATTATTCATCAACTAATTAGATTTATATTGAGGTAGTAATGAAATGATTTGAAGATGGAAGTACAACATTACAATGAAAGACTCAAATTCATAAAACAATTTTCAAAATAGAGAAAATCTCTAAATTTTCAGTAAAATGTTTTAATTTGAATATGTAAAAGTTTATTTCATGGTGATTCTCAAATGCCAAACCATTATGTACTGACTTCATCAAAGGCTTTTGATAAGTTAAAAAACAAACAATGAAAAGACAAGAGAAATAGACTGATTATCTTTGGTTCTGTATGATTATGTCACAGGGAAGCTCTATGCGAAAAAAACAAAAAGCTCTAATGTAATTTTTATAATCAACGAGATTTAAGAAACAATGCTCAGTGTTATTGATCAACATGTTCCAAGGAACCTCAGGCCTCAGAGATATTCTTTGTTAAAATTGTTCTCTGGAAAAATACATTTTTAAAATATTTCAAACTATAGTTCACAGATTTCCAATGCTTAATGGCATACTCTGAGTAGATCTGTATTACTAAAACTCATTCAACTTTCTTTAACCCACATTTTTATTTTATGCTAATGTAGTCCAAATACATTTAGAAACAATTGCAATTTAAAGACAGCAGATTTATATCAGCATAAAACTAAATTTTTAGAAAGTTTATGCACCCATTTCTCTTGATTTACACGTGAGAACTTTGTAGTTAGTGCAAGTAGTTTTCATGCTACTTCTAACATTTTAATAATCCCCTATAAATTTTGTTTATATTAATCTATCATCTAAGTAAGTTTATATAAGATGGACTAACCAAATTTCTGGGGCCAAGTGTTGTTCTTAAAATGTTCATAGGCATCATCATGACCAAGGTGATACAGTGGGCTTACTGCTTTTGTAGAAGAAAAATTATATTATATGAGTTGGATGGGCCAGGAAGACTTTATTCAAGACTATTGCAAGAGGAGAGAGAGCTAAAACTCAACTCCATTAAAACAAGACATGAGTTTTTAAGCACTGAGATGCGCTATTGGAAAAGTATTGAAGGACATTAGTAAGGAGCTTGATCAATGTGATTAGGCCATTTGTTGTTGCTGTTGGCTCTTATTGAAGTTTGGCTCCTGCCCTCCCAGAGATACTGGGAGATAGGGACACTATCTTCCTTGATAACTACATGTCAAAGGGATGTCTCCCAGAATCTTGAGACAGACATTTCTGGATTGTAAAACTAACAAAAGGGTAGAAAAAGATCTACATCTCAAAGATGCAGGGAAATAATTTACTACTACAGGTATTCCTAAGTAAATACTGTAAGAAAAGAGAGGTCAGGGACCTATAGTCAGAAAAATGTTGTCTAAAGTTTAGGCAAGCTGAGGGAAATGTTAAGGTTGTCTCGACAGCATTCTATTGCACAGAGTGAGATGGGCCGTGCCTGAAGTCTGGGAGAGATTTAAGTCCTCAGAGTTAACTTGGATCTTCACTGCAGATCACATTATGCAAAGTGAAGAACATATTATGTGCCAGCCTTTTTTTAACAATTATATCTTCATTTCCTGCGATGTAAACATTGAATATAGAAAGTTGTTGGCCCATTCCCATGCTTACATGAATTATTATTGATGATTAACGAACAAAAAATTCTTTAAAAAGGCATGCAAAATTTTATGCCAGAATAAACTAAATATTTTCCCTTCTCCTGCCCTGATATAATTTCCGAAAAAAAAAAGAGGAAGAATTAATCACTAACAATAATATCACCAAGAAGACTTTCCCAGTCCTCTGAGTTATTTGGAAAAGTAAATAATCAGGATAGTTTGAAAATCATTTGAAGAAAGAACAATTGAAAGAATTTGTCTGTCTTTATGGAACCATAAATTGAAATTCAATTTAGGGATTTACCTAAAGCAAGTTACTAATCTGTGAAACAATTATTCAGCTAGAATCCCCAATGCATAAAAAAAAAAAAATTGACTTAACAATTTTCTATAGAATCATATGAATAATAGCACACACATGTATTAAACTCTTGAACTGTTTTAAAATGAATCTTTTACATTTTCTTAAAAAACAGTAAACTTTTAACTTTAAAAAATGAGCTTTGAGGAATCATCTGAGAGAGGGAATAACCTTTCAAATGAATTTGGTTTTCTATCTCATCATTGTAAAGAGATATGTGGATATTGGAGGTCAAAATAAGGTTGATTTTTCTTTAAACAATGTGGGTCTCACAAAGGAACAGATCCTATAAAAGTCTGCCAATTTATTTTCTTCAAGGACACTTCCTGCATTAATCTTGGTAAAATAAGAATGCTTCATTAGCCTAAAAGGCATTTCATATCTATCTAATGCTGCAATCCACTGGGGCTATTTGGTATGTTCTTTAGTTCACTTCAGAAATCTGCCATTTTAATTATTTACAGATTCCCCAAGGGCGCATATACTGATATATACAATGGTATGTATGCTAGGCATGTGAAACCCAATTTTTTTTACAAAAGAAAGTATTGGAAGTGGTGGTGTAACATGGACAAATAGAACCCTCCAGCAATCGTCATCCACTGCAGGAACACTGAATTGAACAACTATCCATACAAGAATGCACCTTCATAAACAGCACCCTTCTCCTCAGTATATGGAACATTCTCAAAGACAGAAGATATGTTAGGCGGCGGGGCGTGGTGGCTCATGCCTGTAATCCCAGCACTTCGGGAGGCTGAGGCGGGAGGATCACGAGGTCAGGGGATCAAGACCATCCTGGCTAACGCGGTGAAACCCCGTCTCTAGTAAAAAAAATACAAAAAAGTAGCCGGGCGTTGTGGCAGGCACTTGTAGCCCCAGCTACGCGGGAGGCTGAGGCAGGAGAATGGCGTGAACCCGGGAGGGGGAGCTTGCAGTGAGTGGAGATGTGCCACTGCACTCCAGCCTGGGTGACAGAGTGAGACTTCGTCTCAAAAACAAAACAAAGCAAAACAACAACAACAACAAACAAAAACAAAAACAAAAAGATATGTTAGGCAACAAAACGAGTAAAAACATTTAAAAATTGAAATCAAAATAAGTATCTTCTCTGACCGCAATGGAATAAAACTTGAAATCAGTAACAAGAGGAATTTTGAATACTATGCAAAAACATATAAATTAAACTATATACTTCCAAACAACCAGCAAGTCAATGATGCAATTAAACAAGTAATTAATGAAATAAACGAAAAGGAAAACACAACATTTCAAAACCTACAGGACACAGCAAAAGCAGTACTAAGAAGATAATTTATAGTGGTAAGTGCCTATATCAAAAAAGTAGAACACTTCAAATAAATAACCTAACAATACATCTTAAAGAACTTAAAAAGCAAGGGTAAATAAAACTCAAAATTAGTAGAAGATAAGAAATAATAAAGATTAGAGATAAATAAATTGAACCAAAAAGTAATACAAAAAAATCAATGAAATATAACACAGGTTTTATGAAAGATAAAACTGACAAATCTTTAGCCAGATTAGCTAAGAAAAAAAGAAAGAAGACTCAAAGAAAATCAGCGATGAAGATGGAGACATTACAACTCATACCACAGAAATTCAAAGGATCATTAGAGACTACTATGAGTAAGTACATGCCAATAAACTGGAAAACTTAGAAGAAATTGAGAAATTCCTAGACATGTACAGTCTCCTGAAATTTAACAAGAAACCTGAATAGACCAATATCAACTTATGAGATCAAATTCATAATAAAATATCTCTCAGTAAAGAAAAGCCCAGGACACAATGGCTTCACTGCTGAATTTAACCAAACATGTAGAGAAAGACTAGTACCAATTCTACTCAAACCATTCTGAAAAAGAGAGGAGGAAGAAAGACTTCCAAACTCATTCTTCAAGGCCAGTATCACCCTGATATCAAAAGCAGACAAAGGCACATCAAGAAAAGAGAATTAAAGGCCAATGTCTCTGATGAACATGGATCCTAAAATTCTCAACAAAATATTTGCAAACCAAATTCACCAACACATTAAAAAGATCATTTATCATGACCAAGTGGGATTTATTCTAGGGATGCTAGGATGGTTCAATATACACAAATTAGCCAGTGTGATATATCATATTAACAGAAGGAAGAATAATTGTATAATAATTTCAATTGATGCTGAAAAAGCATTTGAAAATATTTAACATTTATTAGTGATAAAACCCTCAAAAACTGGGTATAGAAGGAACATGCTTCTATAAAATACAAGCAATGTATGACAGACCCACAGCTAATATCCTACTGAACAAGGAGAAACTGAAAATCTTTCCTCTAAGATCTACAACACAACAAGGATGCCACTTTAATAACTGTTATTCAACATGATACTGGACATCCAGCTAGGGCAAGCAGATAAGATAAATAAATAAAGGGCATCCAAACTGGAAAAGAAGAAATCAATTTCTCTTTGTGTGCAGATGATATAATCTTATATTTGGAAAAACCTAAAGACTTCATCAAAAAGCTATTAGAATTTATTTTAAAATTCAGTAAATTTGCAGAATACAAAATCAACATATGAAACTATATGCCAGCCATGGACAATCTGAAAAAGAAATCAAAATGTAATCCCATTTACAATAGCCACACATAAAATTAAGTACTGAGGAATTAATTTAACCAAAGAAGTGAAAGGGCTCTATAATGAAAACTATAAAACACTGATGAAAGAAATTGAAAAAAAAAAAAAAAAAAAAACCAAATTGAAAAATATTTCATGTTCATGGATTGGAAGAATCAATATTGTTAAAATATCTATGCTACCTAAAGCAATCTACAGACAAATGCAATCCCTGTCAAGATACCAATGACAATCTTCACAGACATAGAAAAAACAACCCTAAAATTTATGTGAAACAACAGAAGACCCAAGATAGCCAAAGTTATCCTAAACTAGAACAAAAAAACTGGAGGAATCACATTAGCTGATTTCAAATTATATTTCAAAGCTGTAATAACCCAACAGCATGATACTTGCATAAAAAACAGACACATAAACCAATGGAACAGAATAGAGAACTCAGAGTACATCTACCACGAGCTCATTTTCAACAAAGGTACAAAGAACATACATTAGGGGAAGGACAGTCTCTTCCATAAATTGTGCTGGTAAAACTGGATGTGCAGAAGAATGAAACTGGACTCCTATCTCTTACTTTATGCAAAAATCAAATAAACACAAATAAAACACTTAAATCTAATACTTCAGCCTATGAGAGTACTAAAAGAAAACATTGAAAATCTCTCCAAAACAAACATTTCTTGAGTAATACCCGATAAGCACAGGTAACTAAAGTGAAAATGGACAAATGAGATCATATCAAGTTAAAAAAATACCTTCACAACAAAGTGAAGAGACAACCCGCAGAATGGAAGAAAATGTTTGCAAACTACTCATCTGACAAGAAATTAATCCCCAGAATGTATAAGGAGCTCAAATGACTCAATGGGGTTGGGGGGGGGGAACCTAATAATCCATTTTGTAAAATGGAATAAAAAGTTGAATAGACATATCTCAAAAAAGGTATGCAAATGGGTGTATGAAAAGGTGCTGAACATCATTGATCATCAGAGAAATGCAAACTAAAACTGCAATGAGATATCATCACACCCCAGTTAAAATGGCCGTCATTCAAAAGTCGGGTAATAATGAATGCTGGCAAGGGGAAAAAAGAAACCCTCAAACACTGTTGGTGGGAATATAAATTAGTGTAGCAACTATGGAGAACAGGGTGAAGGCTCCTCAAAAAACTAAAAATTTAATTACCATATGATCAAGTAATTCCATCGCTGGCTACATGACCCAAAGAAAGGAAATCAGTATATCAAAGAGATATCTAAATTCCCATGTTTGTTACAGCACTGTTCACAATAGCCAAGATTTGGAGGCAATCTAAGTGTCTATCAACAGACAAATAGATAAAGGAAAAGAGGTACATATACACAGTGGTGTACTACTCAGAGCCATAAACAAATAATGAGATCCTGTCATTTGCAATCACATAGATGGAACTGGAGGACATTACGTTAAATAAAACAAACCAGGCAGAGAAAGAGAAATTCCACATATTCTCACTCATTTGTGGGAGCTAAAAATGCAAACAATTCAATTGATGGAGATAGAGAGCAGAATGATGATTACCAGAGGCTGGGAAATGTAGTGGTGGCAGGAAGTAATTGGGAATGGTTAATGGGTACAAAAATATAGTTCTACAAAATGAATATGATTTAGTATTTGATAGCACAATAGGGTGACGATAGTCAAAAATAATTTATTGTATATTCTAAAATAACTAAGAGAGTATAACTGGAATGTTTGTAACACAAAGAAATGATACATGCTTGAGATGATGGATACTCCATTTACTCTGATGTGATGATTACACATTGAATGCCCGTATCAAAATATCTCACGTACGTCATAAATATGTATTAATACACCTATTATGCACACATAAAAATTTATTAAACATTCTTTAAAAAGAAAGGGGCATTGCCTATATTCATATCAGGGAAAGCACACTTCAGAAAAAAAAGTTATCAGAGGCACAGAGGGACATTATCGAATAATAAAAATAGGTTAATCCACCAAGAAGGCCTAGCAATCCCAAATGTGTAAGCATCAGAGCTACAGAAACAAGTGAAGAAAAAAACTTATGGACTTAAAAGTAGAAATAGACTAATCCACATTACAGTTGAGACTTCAACCCCTGTCTCTTAACGATACAAAAACTCTCCAGAAAATCAGCAAGAATATAGAACTCAAAAAAAGCCAACTCTCAAGATTTGATCAGCATTTGTAAGGTAGTTTGCTGAACAGGAATGTCTTAACTGTATCAATGTCTGTATCCAAGTTGCAATGTTATAATATAATTTTGCAAGATGTTTATAGTGGGGAAAACTGGGGAAAGGGTACAAAGGATTTCTCTGTGTTCTTTCTTTTTCCGTTCCTTTCCTCCCTTTCCCTTTCCCTTTCCCTTTCCCTTTCCCTTTCCCTTCCCTTCCCTTGCTTTCCCTTCCCTTCCCTTCCTTTCCCTTCCCTTCCCTTCCTTCTTTTCTTTCTCCTTTCTTTCTTTTTTCTTTTTTGTTTTTTGAGACAGAGTTTCGCTCTTGTTGCCCATGCTGGAGTGCAATGGCATGATCTGGGCTCACAGCAACCGCTGCCTCCCTGGTTCAAACGATTCTCCTGCCTCAACCTCCAGAGTAGCTGGGACCACAGGCATGTGCCATCACACCCAGCTAATTTTATATTTTTAGTAGAGACGGGGTTTCTCCATGTTAGTCAGGCTGGTCTTGAACTCCCAACCTCAGATGATCCACCCGCCGGCCTCCCAGTTTGCTGGGATTACGGGTTTGAGCCACCACGCCCAGCCCTCTCTGTTATTTCTTACACCTGCATGCGAATCCAACATTATCTCAAAATTTTTTTAATTTAATTTTAAAAATGAACAACTATACTTTCCATATGAAAATATAATAGAATATAGTCCCAGCAACTTGGGAAGCTGAAGTGGCAGAATGGCTTGAGCTAAGAAGTGTTAAACTACAGTGATCTAAGTTAGTATTAAATGTTGATATTAAATCAATTTTGAATAAATGTGATAAAAGCATATATCATAGCCTGGTTCCCAATCTTAGGGGTAAAGCTTTCTGATTTCGTCATTAAATGTTAGCTGCAGTTTTTTTATTTTTTTCCCACCAGTTTCAGGACTTACCTTCTATTGTGAGTTTGCTGAGAGTTTTGTTATTTCATAAATAGGTATTACATTTTGCTAAATACTTTTTGTGCATCTACTGAGATGACCATGTGGGTATTATCTTATAGCCTGTTCATATAGTAAATTATATTGATTGACTTTCCAATACTAAGCCAACTTTGTATTCTTTGGATAAAATTTAGTCATGATGTATTATTATTTTTATATACTGCTGTATTCATTTTGTTAAATTTTAAAAAGATTTTTAAAAAATGAAATAATTGTTGTTTCTACATTCATAAAAATTTATATTCGACTTGCGCAAGATACTGCTGTTACTTCAAAAAAAATCAACATTTAAGAACAAGAACAGATGAAACAAGGAAAAGGCTAGATTTAAAAAATTAATACAAGAAGTAACAAAGAGAATGGAATTTCTAAGAAACAGAATTGTTCAAGTTGAACTTGTATGACTCTTTGTTGAAGTCATTTAAATCCTGAATAGGAGATACAGAAGAAGAATTGGCAATAATAGCTAGTATTTTAGAGCACTTTATATGTGCCAGCCTTTGTTCAAAGTGCTTTATACACCTCATATAATCTTCATAGCATTCTTACGAGGGTATAACATCAGGAAAGTACATTGACTAGTCACTATGAGTCAAGCATTGTATTGTTTCCTATGTTATGCTATATATAATTCTCATAAAAACATTCATGTCAATTGAATTATTGTTCTCATTTTTAAATCGAGGAAACTGAGGTAGAGAGAAATTCAGTAATTTACTAATCTGTTTATGTCAAGTAAGATTGGAGCCAAAATGGTGCCCAGGTGATATCATCCCCATGCCTGAGCTCTTCATCACTCACTACACCAATAATGTAAACTCTTTTTTATTCCTGTTTCCACTCATTTAAACCTTTATTTAAAGACGTTTATTTAGTCATCTACCACGTGGCACATACCATGTTTATTTAGTAATCTACCATGTGGCATGTAACTGCTGAGGATATAGTATCTGTCTTCTGGAGAAGAACAAAACACATTCAGCATAATAGGCTAGCACCTTTAGACCAGGCAAGAGGCACTCCTGCCACATGCCCTGTCTGTTCTTTGGAGAACCTTCCTCAAAAAATTTAAATCTCACCTGGTGTTTGGGACTAACTGAAGCTAGCAGGATTGTCTGTGAAGAGACAGGATCTGCATGGACCTTGGTCTTTGTTTCTCTCCTCAAAGATGTTCTTTGGCTTTTTACATCCCTTGCCATAAGTCAGGTTGACCAGATGGATGGAGGAGCTGCAACTTGTGATTAGGAGGGTCTTCCCAGGGCAATGTGGACAGAGCAGAATATAGAAGCATAACCTAGTGAGCACATGCAGTACTGTTTTCCTGCGATCCAGTGAGGCTGGACCTCCAGAATAGTGCTGACATGCTGATTTGGAGTGATGCTCACATCAGACATAGGATGAGTTCAGGATTCTGGCTATGACAATCCCTGACTGACCCTTCAAATTGAGATGTGTAGATAGGCTGCTGTGTCAGCTCTCACCTTTGTGTCTTCTGACCACAGTGTCCTCTCTAGTTTACAGCACCCAAAGGTAACGTTAGTGGTGGCAGATGTTCTGCACGCTGTACCCAGGGTGTCATTCCAACTCCTTGACAGGTGATGCATCACATGTCAGAAAGTCCTGTGATTGCCATACCTCTCTGTATGGCAGAGATATATGCTGCCATACAGCATATCTGCTCCTTATACCAAGGGTCTTTTCAGACCTGTATATTTTCTTGTGTCTGATCAATGTGGTGAAGGTATACTCTTCTAGATGATGTCAAACCCTGACAGGAGAGGTATAGATGATATTTGTATAAATGGAATTGACCCTTTTGCTTGAAACTTCTCCCTGGCTTTCTTCTAGTGGCTATGTATGGAAGGAGGCAGTGCCACAACATTAAAAAATACCATGTTGTAGAGATGCAGTGACTATGGCCTAAGAAGTTCAAGAGGGGATGTTGTTGAAAGATGTGTTGTTCTACATTCATACTATAAAATTTCAAACAGTATATTCAACATGACTAGAGAATGAATAATAATTTCCAGTCTCTCGCACACTCTAGGGAAGACATGCATTTGTGTTCAGTATCAACAAAGCACAATCAGAAACTCTGAGAGTATTATCAGGAATTAGTGTTCAAGAACAAATAATGCCATGTCATGAATACTAGGAGCTTTTGCCAATAAGTTATTCAAATTGCATCTGGTCTATGGCTAGACTCAGCCAACAGCTGCCAGTCTGAGAAGCCTAAAACCCTAACACTCCATTCTCTCCAGCCTGCTGGTCCTTCATCTGTCATCAATAGCATTTGCCCACATTCTTCACTGTAGCATTGTAAAATTGCATTGAGCATACTTGTTTTCATATCTGTATCACTTTATTCTACACAAATTTCTCCAAACTGAACTCTCTAGGTCCATCTTTATAGGTTGAGTAATACTGTCTATGGCTCATGACAAATGTTCAGAATATGTTTTGCTCTTTCTTTAGTAAGAAATGTGATTTCAACCTTTAGGTATGTTATACAAAATTATTCACTTGACTTAATCATATGAACAAGCAAGATCCTCAAAGGCAGAATCAGACCTGATAAAGCAAAGAAAATCAGTTAAGGCTTATTTTATACTGCTATTAATATCTAAGGACGTCTTATTGGACAACAGCTGGGCAGAAATATCCAAGGGAGGAAGCCATTGCTAACTGACATTTAGGTACTATTGGATACTGCTATTAACTTGAGTTGGCCAGTGCATAAGTTGTTGCTGAGAGCAGTAAATCTCTAATGAGTCCACAGAATTTAATGTCTCCTAGTATGTTCAATCTACTACCAGAGTAGATTTAACACGAAGAATATTTGGTTTATTAGAAATATTCAGATCATTTCTATTTTACCTCACTCTGTGCTACTTAGATGATTCCAGAAAGTGAATCTTATTAAGGATAATAATAAAAATAGCACCTAACATGTTTAAATCTGCTTATTAAGTGCCAGTCATTACTCAAAAATTTTCATGTGATCTCACTTAATTTTCATGATGACTATTGTAAAATAAATTGTGTCCCCCCGCCCCCCCCACAAAATCCATATGCTGAAGCCCTATCAACTAATATGATGATATTTGGAGATAAGGTCTTGGGGAGGTAATTAGGATTATAGGAAGTCATGAAGATGGGGTCTTCATAATGGGATTAATAGCTTTTTTAGAAGAAGAAGAGAGAGATATTACACTCTTTTAACCATGTGAGAACACAGCAAAAAAGCAGCCTACTGTCCAGGCATGGTGACTAAAGAATGTAACCCTAGCACTTTGGGAGGCTGAGGCAGGTGGATCACTTGAGGTCAGGAATTCAAGACCAGCCTCGCCAACATGGTGAAACCCTGTCTCTACAGGGCATGGTGACAGGTGCCTGTAATCCCAGCTACTAGGAAGTCTGAAGCGAGAGAATTGCTTGAACCCAGGAGGCGGAAGTTGCAGTGAGCCTAGATCATGCCATTGCACTCCAGCCTGGGCCACAGAGTGAGACTCTGCCTCAAAAAAAAAAAAAAGGCAGCCTACTAAAGGTTGGGAAGTGGGCTCACTGGAAATCAAAACTAGTCAGCAACTTGATCTTGGACTTCCCAGACTCCAGAACTGTGAGAAATAAATGTCTGCTGTTTAAGCACCCATTCTAAGCTGTTTTGTTATAGCATCACTAGCAGACTAATGCAACAAGCCTGTGAAGTAAATACTGGTGTAACCTCCATTGTATCAATGAGGGAATAGAGGCACAGTGCTGCAGGTAGCCCAGGTAATTCACCAGGAATATGGTAACACAGCTTCTGGTGCGTGGGGCTCCAGGCTTGTGATCTGAAATCCTAGGTTTTATTCTCAGCTCTTCCCTGACTCTCTTGTAAGCTTTACCAAATTGCATAAGCTTTTTGAACCTCATCATTCTTATCAGCCAGATAAGAAATGTATGATCTACCTTCCAACTCTTCTATGAGATCTGACATAAAGTATTTGTATAAACTTTAAAGTACTGTACAGACTCATAGTGTTATCAACACCACACCAAACTCCCTTGAACTACCTGCAGATTTCTGAAGAAGTTTTGGGCCCATTATATGCATATTCTCTCAGTCATTTTTTAAGAAAAAATTATAATAATTTTATATATTGGAAATTTCTTTCCAAGCATTACATAGCACGTAATTTTGTAAAATAAGTATAAAACACCCTTCTCTCTTTCTCTGTCTCCAACTGTGGTAATACTCTTCTTTTGGCTGGATTAATCTACCTTGCATAACACAAATAGATTACATACATTCAATTCAAAAACATTGTAGACCCCTCCTGAATTAATAGAATCCTAAAAAGTGGAGCGCAAGCAGATGCTAGAAACCATTTCAATATTAATATGAGATTTTTAGGAAAAAAAAAGGAAAAGTGACAAAGTGCCTGTGTCCCTTTGGCAATCTAGAAAACAAATTTTAAGTTTTACTTTTGGCTGGGCTTGGTGGCTCACGTCTGTAATCTTAGCATTTGGAGAGGCCGACGCAGGTGGATCACTTGAGGCCAGGAGTTCGAGACCAGGCTAGCCCACATGGCAAAACACCATCTCTACCAAAAATACAAACAGGTGTGGTGGCATGCACCTGTAATCCCAGCTACTCAGGATGCTGAGGCACAAGAATTGCTTGAACCCAGGAGGTGGAGATTGCTGTGAGGCAAGATAGTGCCACTGCACTCCAGCCTAGGCGACAGAGCGAGACTCTCAAAAAAAAAAATTATTTTTAACTGACACATAATAATTGTTCATATTATATGTAATTATCTAATTAGAGTAATAAGCACATTCCTTACTCAAATATTTATCATTGCTTTGTGGTAAGAACATTCAAAATTCTCTCTTTTAACGATTTTGATATACTAAATATATTATCGTTACCTATAGTTATCCTACAGTGCAATGGAACAGGGAAGGTTTTTAAATGATTTCTGTAGAACAAGAAGCAAAAGTGTTTAAATTCAGAACCCATAAATCCTGAGTATTTTGCTCTGTGTAGAGTAAAATATTCTGTACTTGTTAACCAAATAATAAGTATAACTTACAGAGAATTGGTGTTGTGTTGAACACTGTGTGATGCAATTCAATTTTATGGTCTCGTTGAATTTTCACAATAACCCTTCAAAGTGAGTTTCATAATTTCTGTGATAGTGATTACAGAACAGAGGCACAGAAAAGTTATATCCCTTTTCCAAACTTACACAACTATTAGTTTTCCATTTTTCTTAGATTTTTATTCTAAAATTAATATTTATCTACACAAACATTGTTTGATTGACTAATGAATCCTGTTGAATAATAATAGTTTAATTTTTACTGTTATCGAATGTAGTCTTCTATCAATTTTCCATTTTTCACACTTAGGTTTTTATTCTAAAATTAATATTTATCTACATAAACAATGATTGACTAATCCTGTTGAGTAATAATAGTCTAATTTATACTGTGGTCTAGTGTAGGCAGTAAGTGTCGGGACTGCAGTTGGCTAGTTTATTGATCATTTCCAATCTCTGAAAACCCTTTTTCCTTCCACTCTTCCACAATAAAATATGTAAGAGGCATATTCACTTTCTTAGTCTGTCCTGCAATTAAAGGTGACATCGTTCTAGTCAATGACAGAGATTTGCCGGAGATTATTTGAGAAACATGTTTTCTGCTGTAGGTACAGGTATAGCTGGCACCATACTTTTGCCATGCCTTCTGACCATGAATACTGACATGATGTGTGCAGCTGCGATAGCTATTCTACAGCCATAAGGTAAAGGCAAAGAAAATCATAAGAATACTATATCTGACATTAATGAACTGTTGAAAGAAGCAGCTGCATACATCTCCACATCCTTAAATCAAATAAATTGAATTCCTGTTGATTATATCTACTGTTAATGAGGTAATCTGTTCATTGAAGCCAAAAATATTTCTAAGTAATATACGCAAGCTCCGAAAATTCCATGCTTCTTTATAGAGAAGTGGTATAATATTTGTTGCAAAAATGAATATGGAATTTTACACTTGATGAATATTAACTGAATGAATACCCTGTATCTAACATGGTTTCAGGAACCACAGGGTTTCTTTGTTAAATTAAATAAGGTATAGTTTA
The DNA here is from genome assembly GCF_003255815.1 of Theropithecus gelada. Classification (NCBI taxonomy): domain Eukaryota; kingdom Metazoa; phylum Chordata; class Mammalia; order Primates; family Cercopithecidae; genus Theropithecus; species Theropithecus gelada. The sequence continues at coordinate 27,579,578 of NC_037682.1, read as the reverse complement.
TATCTTCAAGATTCTTAGAACATATTAAGAATTGATTAAGATAAAGATAAAGATAGAATGGCCTACACCATGGCTATCTTTCTCCCTCAATGTATTAACTTTAATTTTAATGAGAATCTTGTGTTTTCCTCCTGGCCCCAATTTTTTGTTCTCTGTAGTCATGAACTTGAAGCACCTCATACTACAGGTGGGGTGATGTTCCTGCTCCTTGATTGTGGTCTCAACTATTTGATTTGCTTTGGATTACCCATGTTTGTGGATATGATATAAGCAAAAGCTTAAAATGGTCTTCAACAATGAGGCTTACTATCTTGAACCTTGGATATTACGTTTTTAGCCCGCTGGTCCCAAAAGGAGACTGGGAAATTTGCATACCAGAACTAGCCTAAAGAAAGAGGGCCAACCCTGTCAATATCAGCTGAATGCTGTAGATGATGAGGGATTAATGCTTATGCTTATGCGATTGAGTTTTGAAATTAGGCAATAAGACCTGACTTACACACTCATCCATTCTTTGTTCACATCATTTGAGTAGAACTGGTAATACTATAAGCTCTGGGTTTGATAAACTTTATCTACACCAATCATTGTATTCAATTCTCGTCACCTCAGTGATTAATTCATAAGTTGGCTTATCTGCATACCCAAATATTTCAAATTAATTCAGTGGTGTTTTATAATTATCAGGAAAAAATAGTCTTTCTTCCTAGCTCTAAGAGTCGCACAAACTTCTAATTGCTGGAGATCACATATGGACAGTGCAGACCTGAAAATAAACACACAATTAAAGAAAACAGTCATGAGACAAAGAGAAAAAAAGAATTACATCTTAGCAACCAGGCTGCAATCCCTGAATCCAGTTTCTTTTAGACATTTTATTACTTCGAGTTTACATATTTCCTTTACTACTTAAGTCATTTTGAATTAGGCTTCTTTTGCTTGGTATAAATAAAAAGCTCCCCAGAACTTTCAAAGGTAATTATAGAAAATAATACCATAAAAGAGATAATAATGTGTTCCTAGGCGAGGCTGTGTAGAGGTTTGATATTCAAATAAGATTTTAAATAAAAATGGAATTTTGACCAATGAGAAGTAGACAAGCATACATCCTGTGAGAAAAAAAAAAAATGTTTTTTTAAAAAGGAGTATATGCTACGGACAGTGAGAAATTTAGTTTGATTAAAGTATATGAGACTTAAAATGGAGAAGTGGGAGACAAGGTTCTACAACATTTTAGAGCTGATTTGTTGAAAAACCTGGAAACCTAAATAAGGAGTTTATGTCTATTATACATTGAAGAATTTTCACTAGAGGAATCACAGCTTTAGCGTTTTTTAGAATGTATTCACTTGGTAGAATTTATTGGGCAGGAAAAAAATGAAAGTAGGTAAAAAAAAAAAAAGCAATTGTAAGATCAGTATCTATCTTGTGCCCAGTCTTTCACAGTGTTTGAAGTATACTAAAGACGTAATAAATATTTCTGGATATTACATTGAATAGGAGGCTTCTGTAACATTGTAAATGAAAAGTAGACTGATCTGAATGGAGATATAATGCAAATGCAAAAAGAAGATAAAATATTTAAATACATTCAATAGCATTTGGTAACAGAATGGATAGTAGGGCTATAGCAGAGGGTAACTGCAAATGAGACTTGGGAGGTTTCAACTTTGATCATAGAGAAAACAGAATTTCTGATGTTTGAAAAAAAAAATTGGTCAAAATGCTGTAAGTTTGCTTTAGTTTAACCCAAATAATTTTCTCCAGACAAAAGCGTGTTTTTTTCATATTTATAATTTTCTTGCAGACCAAAGTTAAAATTTTTCTGGTGCAGAAATACACCTCTTTATTTTTCCTTTTACATCAGTGAAAACAATGTCAACATAAGCAATCCATTTTGAGTTATTCTAGTTGTAGTGATTGGGAATACAGTTCTTGAAAGATACGTGGAAACCATTTGAAATCCTTGGAAAATTTTAATTAAGTGTTTCAGGAAAAAACTCCCCTCAGCCCCAGTGTCTTTCTGATTGCGGTCAGTTAACAAACACTTATTTTCCAACACCAGGAATTTATACATTGTTACACAATGTATAAGACAAACCTTTTAGTTCCTATAGATGACATACAGAGCATTTATGTATTTCATAATATTTCCCAATCCCGTAGACTTTGTTCTATTTTCTCTGGCTGACATTTATGTAGTTATATTGCCTTAATATTCAGAATGAAAGCAACTATATTTAATGGCATTCATGCTTAAACATGCTTTTAAGTATTTGACATGTTATGCAACCTGACTTCTACCATTGTAGGAAGACCTAAAACTTCCCTTCCAGACATGACAACTGGCCATTCTAGATAGGCATCGTGTCAATATGCTGTGATTTAACCCCGAAGATAATTTCATGGAGGACTATCAGGAATTGTAATTGATGATCAGCTGGACATTCTATACTGATTAGTCAAACATGGAAGGTCAATATAAAAAGGTATTGTATTTTTAGACCTTAATTCTCCTCCTATTTTTTTTTCTATTGCCATCTAAAAGGAAGGAACCAAGATTGGAAAGCCATAATGAGACAATAGAGTTCTTAAAGTTCTTAACCATGGTTTTGGTTAATTTTCAGACGTCATGAAGGAAGCTATTGTATTACAGACAGTGATGGTACATAGGATTAGCTCAGAAACCAATTTGTCACGGGCCAAATATTACCTCACTCTGAGACAAAATAAAGTAAACGTGTAGAGTATTAGCCATGTTTATTATGTAATAACGAACACTCTCATGCACACATATGAATAATTTTTGTGTGGAAGTGTGAGAGACATATAGATGATATAGGCATAAGCAGTCAGTCCCCACTACTAATTTAGGTGAGACTCACTGTTTGTTTTTGTTTTGTTTTGTCGTATTTTTTGAGACAGAGTCTTGCTTTGTCGCCCAGGCTGGAGTGCAGTGGTGAATTTCTTGTGAACAGAATGTAACTGGATTGTGCTTATAAAATCAATTTTGCCCATCTGTGTCTCTTTTTCCTGGGGATGGGGAGTGTCAGGGTTTGCTCTGTGACCCAGGCCGGAATCTAATGGCATGATTTCAACTCATTGCAACTTCCACCTTCTGGGCTCAAGCAGTCCTCCCACCTCAGCCTCCTGAGCAGTTGAGACTACAGGCATGTGCCACCATGCTCAGATAATTGTATTATTATTATTATTATTATTATTATTATTTTAGATATGGGGTATTTCCATGTTGCTCAGGTTGGTCTCAAACTCTTAGGCTCAAATGATTCACCTGCCTCAGCCTCCCAAATCATCTGTATCTTTTGATTGGAGAGTTTAATCTCTCTGCATGTAAAGTAATTACCAACAGAGATGGACTTTTCTGTTGCTGTTTGTTTTCCTATGCCTTTTACTCTTTCCTCCTTCATTTCCTGCGTTACTGTCTTCTTTTTTGTTTCATTAAGCTTTTGCAGTGAAATATTTAAATTCCTTTTTCATTTCTTTTCTGTATATTTTAAAGATATTTGTCTATGGTTACCATGGGCATTATATTTAACATCCTAAAGTTATAACATTTAAATTTAGTTATATCAGTTTAACTTCAATAACATAAAATGCTGATTCTTTAATAGCTTTAATTTGTGATGTCACAAAATTACATCTTTAAGCATTGTGAATTCAAACCCATGAAGTAATAATTTTAATGTATTAGTCTCTTAAATTCTGAAGAAAACAAAATGAGGAATTACAATCCAAAGTTACAATGATTTTAGGGATACTATAAAATGTGTTAGTCTCTTAAATCATGTAGAGAACAAAAAGTGGAATTATACACTATTATTACAGTAATAGTAGCTTTTATAGTGGCTCATATATTTTCTTCTACTAAGGTCTTTATTTTTTCATAAGGTGTCAGGTTACTCTCTAGTATGCTTTCATTTCAACCTACATGACTCCCTTCAGCACTTCTTGCAAGGCAGATCTAGTGGTGTTAAACTACCTTAGCTTTTATGTATCTGGGAATGTCTTAATTTCTCCCTCACTTTTGAAGGAGAATTTTGCCAAATATAAAATTCTTGACTGATAACATTTTTCTTTCTTTTATTGCATAGAATATATCAGCTCACTGCCTATGGCCTCCAAAGTTTTTAATGAGAAACCTGCTGATATTCTTATAGAGGATTATTTTTAATGTGATACATTACTTCTCTTTCATTGATTTGAAAATGCGCTTTTCTGTGACATTGAACAGTTGAATATAATGTGTCTTGGTGTGCATCTCTTTGAATACATTCTATTAGGACATTATTGAGCTAATTGCATGTTTTTACTTATGTCTCTCATCAAATTTGGGAAGTTTCAGACTTCGTTTTTTCAAATATTCTCTCCACCCTGTTTTTCTCTTTTTTGTCTTCTGGAACTCATAGAATGCGTATTTTGGCTCACTTGACGGTGTCTTCCAGGACCTTTACATTCTATTAACTTCTCTTATCTTTTTTGTTTTTCTCTCTTATAATCATGTATTCCCATTGCCTTATCTTCAATTTCTTTTATATTTTCTTCTGCCTGCTCAAATCTGCCTTTGAATCCCTCTAGTGATTTTTTCTTTATTATCTTTTTAATCCCAATAATTTATTTTGGCTTTATTTTTATGTTTTCTGTCTCTTGGTTGATGTTTCAATTTTCTTCATACATTGTTTTTTTGATGTTCCTCACATTTTCTTTAATTCTTTGTGCATCTTTAAAACTGTTGCTTTAAAGTCTTTGTCTAGTAGATCCACCATCTTCTTCAGCAACAATCTTTGTTGGTGTATATATATATATTTTTTTCTTTGAATGGGCTATAAATTTCTATTTTTTTGAATTCCTTGTGATTTTGTTGAGAACAGAACATTTGAATCTAATAATCTATCAAGTCTGAAAGTCAGACTTTTTTCCCTTTTCCCAGGGCTCGCTAGGATTTTTGTTAGTTTGTTTCTGATTTTCAAAACTTCATTGTCTCTGTGCCAGTGATCACCTGAGATGTAAACGGAAGCTCCTCTCAGATCTTTCTTGAATCTGCACTTGGGCATTCACAATGACTTTCTGATTTCCTCCAAGTATGTGGTTTCTTCTGAATACGCTAGTCCTCATTGTTGTGCTTTGAAAGAGGAAAAAGAGAAATACGAAGGTGGAAAAGTGGAGGTGCCAATTTTTTAAATTTTCTGAAAGTCACTTTAGCCTTATAAGAGGGAGGCAACAATGGGGGGAGGTACAACAACAATGGTGCTGCCCTTTTGTCCGTGCCTCTGTTGTCAGAAGCAGCAATCAGGGATCAGAGCACAGAGTTTCAATATTTGGAATCCTGGCTTTCTAAAACTATGTGCAAGTTGCTCCTGGAAAAGATGTGCAGGTGCCTGTCACAGGGCTAGGGTGTGGACATGGGTAGATGCTGCTGTGCCAAGAGCCAAAATTCACCCTCCAAGCCTTCCCCTGGAAGTTGCAAGCTTTCAATAAACTTTGTAGCTCCAAAATAGTTGCATCAGACAGATTCTGACAGTACAATTTTTGGCTAGGTGGAAAGATATATTTCTAATACTTTCTATTCTTCCATCTTCCCAGAATCTCCACTTTACTTCAATTTTTTAGGATGAAGTCCTTCTTAACTAAATTGTCAATCTGGAGCTTAAATCAATTTGTCACCAAAAATTCTTCCAGAATGCCTTTCTCAACTGTCAATGATTTCTCTCTATCTCATTTGCATTTACTCTTAAAATAAGAGATTTATTCTAATTTTCTAGTCTCCAAATCAATACAAAGCTCTTAGACATATATTGAATATATATTAATTATAATATATAATTATATATATAATATATAATTAATATGTGTCATAAAATAACCTAACTCAGGTATACTCAGTGACGAACTAATGTATTCTACCTGAGTATAGAATGAAACAACCTGCTTAATTGTCTATTCAAGCTTATTCAAGACAATCTATTGGCTCTGAATAAATAATTTAAATTAACTTTAGGTCTTGCTCTGTCATCCAGGCTGAAATGCAGTGGCATGATTATAGCCCACTGCAGTCTCATACTCCTGGGCTTAAGTGATCCCCTCACCTCAGCCTCTCTGTTAGCTGGGAAGACAAGTGGTTGCCAAATATTTATTCTTTAATTTTTGTAGAAATGGGGTCTTGCTTTGTTGGCCAGAATCATCTCAAGCTCCTGGGCTTGAGAAATCCTCCCACTTCAGCCTCCTGAGTCATAGGGATCACAGGTGTGAGCACTGCACCCATCTAAAAACTTTCTTTTATTAAAGAATTAGCTTCCTTGGGGCGTAAGATAATAAATTACTTTGAACATAATTTATCTTTGCACTTGAATTTTTCTAAAAGGTCTACAGTTATACTCCTGAAAGTCTTATTAAGTAATTTATTTTTAAAAAGAAACCTTAACAAGGTTTATGAGCAGATATTATGAAAGCTTGCAGTACAGTGTCATAAAAGTCAACTTTTGATGAAATATTTTTTGAACATTTAAAAAAAATTTTGCCTCTGAAAGTCTTCTATGTAGAAAAGTATTTTATTCAGTTTAAATTATGTGTCCAAAATGCTTTTTCTCCTCAAGTATTTTAGCCATTAAATGCAATAATGATTTGTCTATATTTTGCCACAGTGAACATTTTCATATCTCAGAAGTCCAATTAGAAATATATTTCTTGAAAAAAATCCATCATATTAAATGGCTTAGAAACTAATTGGTTTATAGGTGAATGATGGAGTTAAGTACCCCTTTATGTAAAATACAGAGATAAGCAACAATTTAACATTAGAACAGATTAATTACAGATTTGTAAGTATATGAATGTACACATATGCATATTTGTGTGTGTATGTGTATGCATCTTAGTCCATTTTCTGCTGCTCTAATAGAATGTCTGAGACTGGGTAATTTATAAAGAAATGAAATATTTTTTTTCTTAGAATTCTGGACAGTAAGAAATCTAAAGTCAACAGCTGTCATCTGATGAGGGCATTCTTGTTGTGTCATAATATGTGGAAGGTATCACACGGTCAGAGGGAAAAGAAAAGGAGAGGGAGAAGGAGAGAGACAAAGGGTGCCAAACTCATCCTTTTCTTAAAAAAAAAAAAAAAAAAAAATTCCACTTGCGCAATAATGGTAATAATGCATTCATGCAGGTAGAGTCCTCACAACCTAATCACCTCTCATTAGTCCCCACTTCCCAACACCATTGCATTTATGATTAAGTTTCCAACACGTGTTTTTTTGGGATGCATTCAAACCATAGCAATGTGTATAGACATGTATATATATGTATACACACACACACATATATATGTATATATATGTCATGGTAATGAACAGATAACTGCACATTCATAAATTTTTACTATATCAATATTATATTATGCTATATTTATACATGAGTAATATATATAGCAATGTCCTATATATGTGTGTATATAACTATACCTATAATTATTTCTGTAAATGGATATTATATATATTTTTTTTCTAGATTCAGAAACATCTCACAATATTTCTGAATCTAGAAAACCATCTTAGAGTTTTCTGTTTGGCTCATATCTGACAAGAACTGTAAGGGTGATTTACTGGATTCTTCAAGTTTGAAAGAATAATCATTGTTTCTTAGGATGTACTTTTTCTGAAATAGTCTTTCCCAGCTTAGGAATCAGAACCCAACATTGGTAATAATCAGACATATGATTTTGCCATCTCAATAATGTGGAAATTTGAACAAAGATTAGCAGTTACTTTGTAAAAGTTTTCTGAGATATCTATTTTAAGAAATAAAAACTATGGCAATGCCCTTTCACCCAAATATGGTAAATATTGTGATAAAATTAATGTTTATATTGCTTTCTGTCTCAAAGTAAGTGATTGATGAAAAATAAAATTTTTTTGAAAACACGGTTAAAGAGAAACATGCTGAAATGCATAATCCTCCTCTACTGTACTGCTCAGAGAAGAAATAGGCATCCCCTAGGATTAGTTCTAGATAAAAAGTTTGGGAAATGCTGTAATAAATTCTTTTTAGCATTTATTTTTTCTCTGTTCAGTGTATCCTAAATCTCATACTGACAGCTCAACTTTGACTAAACTCCCAAATGAACCAATAATCAAAAGAAGAAAAAAAAAATGTTCTGTTTAGGTGTAAAATAATAGGCTATGTTACATGTACTTTAAGTGATTTTATTTACTATTCTAAAACAAATTTTGCCTTTGTATGCTCCTAACAAAAGTGCAAAGTAAAAGTCAGAAGGAGGATTCTTAGTCTTCAGACAGAAGTCAAAGTGAAGCTAAATACATAGCTTGTCAACTAAAATATCTGAAGGCATAGTTTGCACACTCACTCACAGAGACAAAATAATGTTTGAAGAATGTTAAATGTTGACTAAATACAGATGTGTGTCAGGAGACACTTGGCATAGGAATAGAACCAATTCCCATGACTAACATAGAAAAAGAAAGAAAATTGGCAACAAACTTGAGAACCCTAAATAGGAGAACAGCTGTTAAAAGACCAAATGATTTTTATCACCTAAGTTGGTCTTTGAAAAATTATTTGTTTTAATCAAGAACAATATTATGTAATGACAATATTACCAGTTCTTCTATGAATAATGAAATCATAATTTTACTCATTTATTTGTTTGATTATTCACTCAATAAATTCTTACTGAGTACCAAAATATGCCAATCACTATGTTAAGTGTACCAGAAACAAAGTTGAATAAAAACTAGTCTTTATTCACAAGGAGTACATAGGCACTTAAACAGAAAATTATGATGCTTTTTTAAAATCCAGGGATACAAAAATATGTGAGCGATTAAGGAAGTAGTCAATGTATGAGGTGAGTATTTGTTAAAAATATACTGGAGGAAGTAATGAATTTTTCTAAGTTAAGGGAGAAGAGATAGGCATTTCATTACAACTGAGCACTAATAACACACACGCATAAGAGTAGGAATATAGATGATGAAGGACTTCGAAAAGGCTGTAGTTAGTGGAATATAGAGGGGAAACTAAAGCAGTAACTTAAAGAAAAACTAACTAAAAAAGGGATATTATTTGGATGTAGAATTTGTTTTGCATATGAGTTTATTATAGAGATTTAAATAGCCTAACATTCTTTTTAATTAGAACCGTGTACAAAGAATATATTTGAAGTGGACCAGAATGGAGGCAAGAGGCTTATCAGAAAGCTTTTCTTTATTCTAGAAAGACATAATGAAGCCTGAACTAGGGCAGCAGCCCCAGTGGTAGTAGCAGCAGTAGTAGTGGTAGTGATGGTGGTAGTAGTAGTAGGTATTGGGGGAAATCAGATTAGGAAATATTTAGGAGATGAAAAAGTTGTGTAATAAATTAAATGCAATGCAAATCAAATTCCAAGTAAACTATTTTATGAATATTGATAAACTAATTCTAAAGTTTATATGGAAAGGCAAGAAGTCCAGAAAAATCAACATTTAAGAACAAAGTTGGGGGACCGAAACTACTACCTGATTCAAGATTAACTATAAAGCTACAGTCATCACAGCAGGGTGGCAGTGGTGAAAGAATATTCACATAGATCAATGAAACAGAACAGAGAACCCAGAAATAGACCCACATGAATATACTCAACTGATCTTTCACAAAGAAATGAACAAAGGTAATTCAGTGGAGAATGAATAGTGTTTTCAACAAACGGTGCTTCAACAGACACCCCTATTTTTAAAAAAATGTAGATACAGACTTTATACCTGTTACAAAAATTAACCCAAAATGTCTCACAGAGCTAAATATAAAACTATTGGAATGGCAAACATCAAAAATGTGGCAATTCCGAGTGCTGGTGGGGATGTAGTGTAACAGGAACTAGCCTTTATTGCTGGAGAAAATGTAAAATTATGTAGTCATTTTGGAAGACAATTTGGCATTTTTTACAAAGGTAAGCATAGCCTTGCCATATAATCCAGCAACCACTTCCCTAGGTGTGTATCCTATTTATCTGAAAACATATGTTCACACAACAACATGCACACTGATGTTTATATCAGTTTATTTATGTTCTTCAAAAGCTGGGTACAACCCAGGTATCCTTCATAGGTGAATTGATAAATAGTGTGTAATGGTTAATTTTGTGTGTCAACTTGGCAAGGCCATAGTATACAGATATTTGATCAAACATTATTCTAGATGTTTCTGTGAAGATATTCTTAGATGATATTTATATTTAAATAATTAGATTTTGAGTGCCGAGATTATCTCTCATAATACAGATGAGCATTGTGTAATTATTTGAGGACCTTTACAGAAAAAGATTCACCTCCCTGGGGGAAGAGTAATTCTGCCAACAGAAGGCCTTTGGATTTGAACTACAATTCTCTCCTGCGTGTCCATCTTGCCAACTCACTTGCAAATTTTGAACTTGTCAGTCTACACAACTGCATGAGCTAATTCTTTAAAAACTTCTCTCTCTCTCATATATATATATGTTTTTATATAAGTGTGTTTGTATCTATATGTGTCTCGTATATATACACACACCCACTCTCTCTCTCTAGAGTATATCTCTGCACACACACTCTCTCTCTCTTTCTATACACACACACAGACACATAGACACACACATAGCTGTCCTAAAAATACAATATATTAATTTTAAAAAGTCGTATGAAGAATTGAAATGTTATGAAAAATGAAAGATGGAAGGAAAAACATAAATTTTCTAGCTACCAACTTTCAAGATGTAGAATTTAGTAATATAAGAATAATATTAGGTTGGTGTAAAAGTAATTGCGGTTTTTGCCAACCTAATATTATGTTATGGGCAAAGATGAGCAACTGGGTTTTCAGCATGTTAAACTTGAGTTGCCTGTTAGATATAATAATAGAGAATCTAATAAATTATAAGATTAACCATGATTAAAAATCCAATGAATGATATAAAATAATAACTTATACTTGAGAATTGTGAACACATAAATAGTATTTAAAGTAACAACCTTCTAATTAACTGTATTAGTCACACTGCTGATAAAAACATACCCAAGACTGGGATGAAAAAGAAGTTTAATTGGACTTACAGTTCCACATTGCTGGGGAGGCCTCAGAATCATGGAGAGAGGTGAAAGGCACTTCTTATGGCGGCAAGAGAAAAATGAGGAAGAAGCAAAGGCGGAAACCCCTGATAAACCCACTAGCTCTCGTGAGACTTTTTCAATATCACAATAACAGCATGGGAAAGACTGACCCCCATGATTTCATTACCTCTCACTGGGTCATTCCCACAACACATGGGAATTCGGGGAGATAAAATTCAAGTTGAGATTTGAGTGGGGACACACCAAAACCATATCATTTTGCCCCTTGCCCCTCCTAAATCTCATGTCCTCACATTTCAAAACCAATCATGCCTTCCCAACAGTCTCCCAAAGTCTTAACTCATTTCTTAATGAGTTAACTACATGTTAACTTAACTACATGTTATGTTTTTAAATTATAGATTACAAAAACTACAGATTCTATTATGTACCTGCCAAATATAAATAAAAGAAATAAAAATTGTACACATTTTACACATTATATATTAACCACATTTTTTTTTGCATTTTTAAGCACTAATGTAATTATCATATTAACGGTTAATTTACTTGCCTCTTACCGGACTAGAACAAGAGAAAAAAGGTAAGCCAGATAATTTTGTCGTCTCTCAAATCCTTCAGTGTAATTATCCCAACTCCCAAACAAAGGAAAGTGGATTAGAGAACCATTAACCCAAAAGTCCACATTCCAACGTCTGATCTCAGACAAGACAAGTCTCTTCCACCTATGAGCCTATAAATTCAAAAGCAAGCTAGTTACTTCCTAGACACAATAAGGGTACAGGTATTGGGTAAATACAGCTGTTTCAAATGGGAGAAATTGGCCAAAACCAAGGGGTTACAGGGTCCATGAAGTTCAAAATCCAGTGGAGCAGTCAAATTTTAAAGCTCCCATGTGATCTCCTTTGACTCCAGGTCTCACATCCAGGTCAAGCTGATGCAAAAGGTGGGTTCAACGGTCTTGGACAGCTCTACCTCTGTGACTTTGCAAGGTACAGCCACCCTCCTGGCTGCTTTCACGGGCTGACATTGAGGGTCTGCGGTTTTTCCATGTGTACAGTGCAAGCTGCCAGTGGACCTACTATTCTGGGGTCTGAAGGATGGTGGCCCTCTTCTCACAGCTCCACTAGGCAGTACCCCAGCAGGGACTCTGTGTGGGAGCTCCGACCCCACATTTCTCTTCTGCACTGACCTAGCAGAGGTTCTCCATGAGGGCCCTGCCCCTGCAGCAAACTTTTTTGTCTGTGCATCCAGGCATTTCCATACATCTTCTGAACTCTAGGCAGAAGTTACCAAACCTCAGTTCTTGACTTATCTGCACCTGCAAGCTCAACAGCACGTGGGAGCTGCCAAGGCTTGGGGCTTCCACCTCTGAAGCCACAGCCCGAGCTCTATGTTGGCCCCTTTCAGCCATGGCTGGAGTGACTGGGACACAGGGCAACAAGTCCCTAAGACAAACACTGTCAGGCCTCTGAGCTCAAGCTAAGCCATCATATCTTCTGTGACCTGCACGTATACATCCAGATGGCCTGAAACAACTGAAGATACACAAAAGAAGTGAAAATAGCCTTAACTGATGTCATTCCACCATTGTGATTTGTTCCTGCCCCTCCCTAACTGATACAATATATTCTCCCCCTGGCCCTTAAGAAGGTACTTTGTAATATTCTCCCCCACCCTAAGAAAGTACTTCATAATATTCTCCTCATTCTTGAGAATATACTTTGTACACCTATCCCAAACCTATAAGAACTAATAATAATCCCACCACCCTTTGCTGACTCCGTTCTTGGACTCAGCCCGCCTGCACCCAGGTGAAATAAACAGCCTTTTTGCTCACACAAAGCCTGCTTGTTGGTCTCTTCACATGGATGCTCGTGACACACACAACACATGGACCCTGAGCCTGGCCCACGATACTACTTTTTCCTCCTGGGCCTCCTAGCCTATGATGGGAGGGGCTGCTGTCAAGGTCCCTGACATGGCCTGGAGACATTTCCCCCATGGTCTTGGGAATTAACATTAGGCTCCTTGCTAGTTATGCAAATTTCTGCAGCAGGCTTGAATTCTCCTCAAAAAGATGGGTTTTGCTCTTCTACTGCATCTTCATGCTGCAAATTTTCCAACCTTTTATGCTCTGCTTCCATTATAAAACAGAATGTTTTTAACAGCACCCAAGTCACCTTTTGAATGCTTTGGTGCTTAGAAATTTCTTTCACCAGATAAACTAAATCATCTCTCTCAAGTTCAAAGTTCCACAAAGCTCTAGGGCAGGGGCAAAATTCTGCTAGTCTCTTTGCTAAAACATAACAAGAGTCACCTTTGCTCCAGTTCCCAAAAAGTTCCCCATCTCCAACTGAGACCACCTTAGCCTGTACCTTATTGTGCATATCACTAACAACATTTTTGTCAAAGCCATTCAACAAGTGTCTAGGAAGTTCCAAACTTTCTCACATTTTCCTGTCTTCTTTTGAGCCCTCCAAACTGTGCCAACGTCTGCCTGTTACCCAGTTTCAAAGTTGCTTCCACTTTTTCAGGTATCTTTTCAGCAATACCCCGCTCTATTTGAACCAATTTACTGTATTAGTCTGTTTTCATGCTGCTGATAAAGACATACTCAAGACTGGGAAGAAAAAGAGGTTTAATTGGACTTTCAGTTCCACATGGCTGCAGAGGCTTCAGAATCATGATGAGAGGAGAAAGGCACTTCTTACATCGTGGTGGCAAGAGAAAAATGAGGAAGAAGCAAAGGCAGAAACCCCTGATAAACCCATCAGATCTCATGAGACTTACTCACTATCACAAGAATAGCACTGGAAAGAGCAGCTCCCATGATTCAATTACTGCCCACTGGGTTTCTTCTGCAACATGTGAGAATTCTGGGAAATACAGTTCAAATTGATGTTTGGATGTGGGAACAGCTAAATCATATCTCTAGCCATTTTGTTTCTGCTCTTCCCTTGCCACTATCCAGCTATCAAATAGCTCATTTCTGATTACTATACATAAATGATAAGTAGATCTATTTTTAAAATGTGAGTGGCATGAAAATGTAAACCATTTTTCTACCCAAAATGTTTCTAGATGTTTTCATTATACCCAGAGTAACATTCAAAATTATCCTTGCCTTTGTATTACAGATTTCCATCTCTCTCCAATATTTCTTGTCTACTTCTTTTCATATTAATAGAACTTCTAGCTTATGACATAGACGTGCAGTTAAAAACTACCTTTCTTAATTCTATTGGACTTAATTTTGGTTATGTAATGGGGTTCTGGCATAAAGAATACTAATACAAAGGATGTGTTTAACCTTTAAGTCATTCACTCCAAATAAAAGACATTTGCTTTCACTTTCTTTTTTCTTTCTTATCACTAGACGTATCACAGATGTGTGACCAATAACCACCTGGATGCAGTTGTGGAAGCACTGAGTTTAGGAGAAAATGAAAAGATCAAATGGGCTAGTAGGTTGCATCAGGACCAGCACATTGTTTCTAGATAGCTTTAACTTAGACTTTCAAATGAGACACAAGTTACTTCTTTTGTGTTAGAGCTACTGTTAAAATTTGGTTCTTGTTATAGCAGCTGGAACATCCATTTTAACTTATGCAGCTTATGAAGCCATCATGATCTTCATGTCTCCACCTCTCTGAACTCAACTTATGCCATTCTCCTTCTTGCTCACTCCACCTCAGCCATATTGATCTCCTTGATATTTCTAGGATACACCAAGCATACTTCAAACACAGAGGCTTTTCAAATTGCTCTGCCATTTTTTTCTCTGAAATATTCTTATTTCAGAAAATGCCTTCTTCATTTTACCCAGTTTATTGTTGAAATATATCTTAATACATGGCACTCTTTATCACTATCATTCCACCACTCTGCTTTATTCTTCTGTATAAGAATTATCACCACTAACAAACTACATTGGACTATTTATTTGTGTATTGTCTATATATAATAATCAGAATCTTAGACCATGAGTTTAAATCTTCATTCTATAAACAGTATCTGGAATATTCCCTGGTATACTAAGAATGCCAGAGATTCGTTGAATGAAGGACTGAATGAATACATGAATAAAATTATGAAAGAGTATGATGGCACTGAGAGAGGTTGTGTAGAGTGAGAAGCACTGAAAGCTGAACTCAGTTTGGTTACCTCTAAGGGAAAGAAAACTGAGAGACCTCACAAAGGGGACCTGAAGGGGAAGTACAAGACAAACAGTGGTAACCAAGAGAGGGTGGCACCTTGAGAATCAAGGATATCAGAGCTCCTTGGAGAAACATCTGTAAAATGTAGCAGAGAGATTCAGAAAGATATTGGCTCCAAAATGGTCAACTGATTATGCAAATCAACAGACCATTGTTGACTTTGCGTACAATAGTTACGGTACAGTAGTACAAGCAGAGGACATTTTGCAATGGTTTGAGGACTGGGCAAAGCTGAATGTTTTCTCACAAATATAAGGTACTCTCTTGAGAAGTTAAAAAAAAAAAGAAAGAGAGCAAGAAAAGAAAAGACTAATGAAGCAATTACCTATAAGAAGGACAGAGGATAATGTCAAAGTAACATTTGCTAGTCCCATGTTGAAAGAAAGAGCAATAACTCTGCTGAGACTGACAGAAAATAAATGAAGGGATGAGGGTAGTGTGAATGTATGTTGGCAAGAGGGGAAGTCAGGAGAGAAGTCAAGCTTGAAAAAGAGTAATTATTAATAAGACATGAATTGGAGGAAAAGTTCAAAGGAATAAAAAAAAAATTCCAAAAGCTGTGGAGCTGTGAAGTATTTTGTGAGAATAAATCAAGGTCTGTGGTCAGCACAGGAACTTACATGAAATTAGAATCACTACTTTTAGTTGGTTCTCTAAAAGCAAGATGTTGGTGTTCCCAGGTTTGGATCAGATCTGCTGAAATGTAGTAACACTCTAGTAAGTGTTACCTTAAAACTTAAATTCCACTTCCCTGCTCTTCTCCTAGTTACATTCATTGGGAAAAATACTTAACTCTGTGATCTCCGGTGTGTTGTCCTCTAAAATAAATATATAAATACTTGTCCTGCCTAATTCAGAATAATATGTAATTTATTTTACATTTTTAATACTTTTGGTGGTAAAATTAGATGCATTATTAAAAGAGACTTGGATCTCCTGATGTTAAGCCATCATTCTATATGTTCTCTAGATGTTTTGAAATGCCCAGAAGCTATGAATTTTAATTAAGCTTACTATCTTAAGAAAGCATAGCATAGTGAAGAGTAGCCATCATAAAACTGACCACTTTTATCCATACTACATCTTAATTTTTTTAAAAAACATGTGTGTTTTACACAGTTCTCTGGTATAAAAAGCAATGATGTATCCTTTACATTCAACAAACCTGGACTTAAATCTAACTGTGCCAAATAAAAATGACATGATGTTGAGGCAATTTATTTAATCTTACTGAGTTTCCTGCATGAAATATGTTATCTCAATCAGTGCTTTGCTTATGGACGATCTGAATAAATGAAGGCAACATTATATGGTGGTGGATGTATAGTACCTGAAGTTTGTAGTTTGAATGTAAGGCCTCACACTTTTTAACTCTAAGAATCTAGACATGTTATTTAACCTCTCTCTAAACCCAACTTCACTCATTTTCACAAGAATAGTACTAACTAATTTGGTTGTTTTAAGATTTCATAAGTAATGCATATAAAGCATCAAGCGCTAGCTTAGTGTTGAACATAGAAGATGCTTAATAAATGTCACCTGTTATTATTACTGTAATAATTAATATAATTATTAATGAAGGCCTAAAAACAAGCTTTCTTTTTCACACATGTGAAGCCCAATTTGAGAGGCTCATTGTAATAATATAGTATAGAATTGCTTGTGTAAACTTAAAAATCTAGATTCTTCCATCCCACCCCATAAAATTCTGCAAGGGTAATTCAGAATAATCAGTGTTTATACATCTTTTACTATGAGCTAGATCTCTCCCACTTCACCTTGGTGGGAGTGGATGGAGGAAAAAACAGATGGAATGTACTGTTTTAAGCTCTCAAGCACTATGGAGGTTTAAAAGTGGGAAGCTGTATTCATGCTCTGATTCATTTCATTCACATTATTTTATCTTGTATTAACTTTACTGCACCATCATCACCCTGAGTCTACTGTCCACTCATCTAGTAAACAGATATTAAGAAGCTAATTAGGTGACCATCTCAATGATGTCCAAGACCAGCTTCATTATCTTAATTAGGCTTTGAATTATCAATTAGCTGCACTACTTATAGTTTTAGAAGCATCATGCATAGCAACATGTCAACATTTAATTACAGCACAGGCTATTAAAAGCACTTAGAAAGATGTTTTGTGGTTAAATAATAATAAAATACTTTGAAATGTAACTATTATAAACCCCTTAGCATTAATTTTTAACAGTGCCAAAGCAGCAGAATTGCTGAGATTTGGGTAGGATGGTCACATTAATGCAAAATAGTCTCAGGAGTCTTTCGTAGTAATTCCTTTCCTCAAAATCCTTTGGCACTGTTGGATTTCTTCTGATGATAAAGTCATGAAAAGAACGTGTAGAAGAAAGGCATATTCTCCACACAGAGATATGAGTTATTATTATACCTCAAATACATGAAAAGGTTATACTATGAAAAATGTAATTTATCTTTAAAGAATCTTCTAGAAAATAAAAAATAAATCTGCATTGCGGAAAAACAGATATTCTACACTTTCCCCTCTAAATGATGCTGTGAAGTAGGAACATGCTTGCTTTTTACAGTGGGATGATGTAATTTCTCAGTTGTGCATAAACTTGGAAGTAGTAAAGTATCTCCTTAAGCCACCAAACAATTGTCACTTACAGATAGAGATACAGACATAGACACAAATACATATTATACAGATATAGCTAACTCTGGGGAATGTCTCAGAATTCTGTGAAAGCCTGGCCTAGAAAAGAAGGCTTGAAGGAGTTCTTTGAAATTCAGCCCTCTTTGAGGAGCTCATGGGATAAGAGTTTGCATGTTGAATAGGGAATGAATAACTTGGTGACTGACACAAAGCTAAGTCTGGCCTCAACTATCCTATCAGTCTTTTTATCAAATGATAGACCTGTCAGCATATATTTTGAATAATATCTCCTTAGGTAACAAGTTTACAAGTTGTCAAATATTTAATCAAATTAAAACTGACTTGAAAAAACAACAAACATTTCATGAGGCTGCCGTTGTACCACAGTTAGCACAGAGCCATTTTCTATTATTTAAGATGTAAGTTAAACATGAAGAATTACCTCAAACTTCTCAGATTGGTTCTAGTCAGTGTGCTAGGACTTGCCAGATATTTTCTTCAGATATTGGGCTTCACTACATGAAGGTATCATACATTAATTGCTGTAATGGAAATATTTTTTAGGAAGTCTGAGACACTCAGGAATAAATAATTAGCTGAAATTATTATTGTAAACTCTCCATTTATTGTACCTTTAAAACTACAGCTTCAAGTCACTGAAAAAAAAGGTCTTATAATTTTTTTAATGAAAAGAGGCTAAGTTTCTGGTGTTTGCTCATTGTAAATAGCCGGCTCAACATTTGTGAGTGTTTCACAGTCCTCTTCATTTATTTCTGTTTCTTGTTCCCATAATTAATTTGTTTTCAAGCCCTGTTAATTATATTCTTAAAATGCTGTTTGATATTAGTTTGCCCCTTCATTCTTAGGTATATGTTTCCTAAACCAGATATGATCTTTTACTTGTACTATTGTCTGTCTCCTAATTTATTTATTTTTCACATGAATTCAGGTTATTTTATAAAATGTTGATCTTGTCACTTTCTTGTTTAAAACTTCACTACAAAGCATCTTTTAAAAAATCATGGAAAATGTATATTATAGAAAAATTATGCATGTATTTCATTTTTTTTTTGCATCAAATAATTTGGTAGTAACTCATAGCATGCCTGAACAGGATCTAGTTTGAGGTACTAAGAAGGATAAGTCATCAGATTGAAAAGAATCCCTATCAGAGCAACACGAATTCTGCTAACATTGAAACAGAAACAAACATCAAATTTTGGTGAAACTTAGGTGGAAGAATGGTGAAATTAATGATGCTTTATGAAAAGTTTATGGACACAATTCCCCCGGTAAATCAGCAATTTACAAATAGGTAACTCATTTTAAGAAGGAAGAAGGCAATGTTAAAGGTGAAGCTCTCACCCCATCCAAGATGACCAATTAGAAGTAGCTGTGGTCAACAGCACTCATAGGAATGAAAAAGGGTGAGTGAATTCAGCACCTTCAACTGTAATATCCAGGTTCTCACATTAGGACTGACTGGGCAAACAACTCAAACAAAAGGAAATAAAACAGGGGGTGTGGGCAACAGTCCACCCAGGATTGGGATGGAGCCAAAGGAAGCCCCACCAACAGACAAGGGAAGCAGTGAGTGATTGTGCAGTCCTGCCCAGGAAACCATGCTTCTCCCATGGAGAAACTTGCAGATCAGGAGATCCCCTTGGGAGTTCATGCCACAAGGTCCGTGGGTCTGACACACAGCACGGTGTGAAGTTTTGGCAAAGTGGATACTCAGGCACACACAAAGATCAAGGACTTTTACATACTCCGGTCCCAGGATCCCCAGCAAGTCAGGAAATTTATCTGTACATATCCCTAGGAAGGGGGTGAATCCAGGGAGTGAAGCAGTGTTATTCTGTGGGCCCCATTTCCAGGGCACCTCACAAGTTAATACCCATAGTCTTGGAATACCAGACTGTCAATGGCAGCAGGTTGGAATTCACCTGAGGCAAGTTCAAGTTCCCAGGGTGAGAGGTGGTCGCCATCTCTGCAGTTTAGTTGCCTCAGCAGCTACCACCTGCCAGCTATGGAGAATACAGTTGGACCAGATGAAAAAGGGTCCCCCCAATACACCAATGCAGCATACCTGCTCTACCAAAAAGCAACCAGACTGATTCTTTGCACAAGTACTTGATCCCATTCCTCCTGACTTGGTGGGACCTCCCAGTGAGGGTCTCCAGCTATCTCCTACAGGTGCATGTGGGTCAGCAACAGGTCAGTATCCGCCTTTGGACAGAGGCTCCAGGGAAAAGAGCTGGCTGCCATATTTGCTGTTTCTCAGCCTTCATTGGTGATATCTCCAGGTATGGGAGAAACTAAGGTAACTGGGGACTGGAGTGGACCCCCAGCAAACTACAGCAGCCCTCTCATAGAGTGGCCTGACTCTCAAAAGAGAAACAAACAGAAAACAACAACAACAACAACAACATCAACAACAACAAAAAGATCCCCAAAAAGCCTCATTCATAGGTCAGCAACTTCAAAGATCAAAGGTAGATAATCCCACAAAGATGGGAAAGAATCAACACAAAAACACTGAAAACTCAAAAAGTCAGAGTGCCTCTTCCCTCCAAAGGGCTGTAGTATCTCTCCAGCAAGGGCACAGACCTGGGAGGAGGGTGAGATGGTTGAATTGACAGAAGGAGGTTTCAGAATGTGGGCTGTGATGAACTTCACTGAGCTATAGCAGCATGTTGTAATTCAATGCAAAGAAACTAAGAATAATGGCAAAACAATACAGGAGCTGATAGACACACTAGTATCAATAGCAGAATAGAGTAAGCAGGGTTCTATTCTGCTTGATCTTCAAGAGACCTGTCTAATGGGCAAAGACACACATAGGCTCAAAACAAAGGAAAAGAGGAAAATGTACCAAACAAATGAATAACAGAAAAAAGCAGGAGCTGCAATCCTAGTTTCTGAAAAAAGCAGACTTCAAACCAACAAAGAAGAGAAAGGACAAAGAAGGGCATTACATAATGGTAAAGGTTTCGATTTAATAGGAAGAGCTAACTCTTCTGAATATATACACCCCCAATACAGGAGTGCCCAGATTCATAAAGCAAGTTCTTAGAGACCTACAAAGAGACTTAGACTCACACAAAATAACAATGGGAGACTTTAACACCCCACTTACAATATTAGATCATTGAGATAGGAAATTAACAAACATATTTAGGAAATGAACTCAGCTCTGGATCAAATGAACCTGTCAGATATCTAAAGAACTCTCCACCGAAATTCCACAGAATATACATTTGTCTTATCAAAACATGGCACTTATTCTAAAATTGATCATATCAGAAGCAAAACACTCCTCAGCAAATGCAAAAGCACTGAAATAATAACAAACAGTCCCCCATGACTACAGCACAATCTAATTGGAATTCATAATTAAGAAATTCACTCACAACTACACAGTACATGGAAATTAAACAACGTGTTCCTGAATGACTCTTGGGTAAATAATAAAATTAATGCAGAAATCAAGAAGTTCTGTGAAACTAATGAGGACAAAGAGACACGTATCAGAATCTCTGGGATGCAACTAAAGCAGTTTTAAGAGGGATATTTATAGCCCTAAATGACCACGTCAAAAAAGCTAGAAAGATCTCAAGTTAACAACCTAACATCTCAACTAAAAGAACTAAAGAACCAAGAGAAAAAAAAAAGGTGGGGAAAGCTTGCAGAAGGCAATAAATAACCAAGGTCAGAGCTGAACTCAAGAGAAAGAGACATGAAAAACCCTTCAAAAAAATCAAAGAATTTGGGAGCTGCATTTTTGAAAAAAATTAATAAAATAGACCACTAGGTAGACTAACAAAGAAGAAGAGGAAGAATTAAATAAACACAATCAGAAATAATACAGGAGATATCACCACTGACCCCACAGAAATAAAAACAACCATCAGAGAATACTACAAACATGACTATGTACATACACTGGAAAATCTGGAAGAAATTTATAAACTCCTGGACACATACACCCTCCCAAAGAAGAAGATAGAATCTCTAAATAGATCAATGATGAGTTCTGGAATTGAGGCAGTAATAAGTAGCCTACCAACCAATAAAAGGCTAGTACCAGATGGATTCATAGCTGAATTCTACCAGAGGCATAAAGAAGAGCTAGTACCATTTCTACGGAAATTATTTCAAAAAATTGAAAAGCGGGGATTCCTCCCTAACTCATACTATGAGGCCAGCATCATCCTGACACGAAAACCTGGCAGAGATACAACAATTAAAAAAAACTTCAAACCAACATCCTTGATGAATGTTGACGCAAAAATCCTCAATAAAATACTGGCAAATGGAATCCAGCAGCACATCAAAAAGCTTTCCACCACCATCAAGTTGGCTTCATCCCCAGAATGCAAGGTTGGTTCAACATATGTAAATCAATAAATGTGATTCATCACATAAACAGAACTAAAGACAAAAAACACGTCATTATTTAAATAGATGCAGAAGCCTTCAATAAAATTCAACATTCCTTCTTGTTAAAAACTCTTGATAAACTAGGTATTGACAGAACATACCTCAAAATAATAAGAGCCATGTATGACAAACCTACAGCCAATATTATACAGAATAGGCAAAAACTGGAAGCCTTCCCCTTGAAAACCAGCAGTGTAAACAAGAATGCCCTCTCTCCCCACTCCTATTCTACATAGTACTGAAATTTCTCACCAGGATAATCAGGGAAGAGAGAGAAGTAAAAAGTATTCAAATAGGAAGAGAGGAAGTCAAATTATCTTTGCAGATAATATGATCCTATATCTTGAAAACCGTATCATCTTGGCCCAAAAGCTTCTTAAGCTTCAGCAAAGTCTCAGGATATAAAATTAATGTGCAAATATCAGTAGCATTCCTATACACAAACCACAGGGAGGCAGAGAGCCAAATCATAAATGAACTCCCATTCACAATTGCTACAAAAAGCTAACAATGGAAGTGAAGAACTTCTTCAAGGGGAGCTACAAATCAGTGCTCGAAGAAATCAGAGAGGACACAAACAAATAGAGAAATAATTCATGTTCATGTATAGGAAAAATCAATATCATGAAAATGGCCACATTGCCCAAAGTAGTTTATAGATTCCATGCTATTCACATTAAACTACCATTCTTCACAGAATAGTTAAAAAAAAAAAACAAAAAAAAAAACCTATTTTAAAAGTCATATGGAACCAGAAAAGAGCTCAGATATTTAGGACAATCCTAAGCACAAAGACAAAGCTAGAGGCATCACACTACCCAATTTCAAACTATACTATGAGTCTATAGTAATCAAAACATCATGTTACTGGTACAAAAACAAACACATAGACAAATGGAACAGCATAGATAATTCAGAAATAAGACCATACACCTACAACAATCTGATGTTTGACAAAATTGACCAAAAGAAAAAAAAGCAATAGGGAAAAGACTCCTTATTTAATAAATGTTTGCTGGGAGAACTGGCTTGCCATATACAGAAAATTGAAACTGGACCTCTTTCTTACACTTTATACAAAAATTAACACAAGATGGATTAAAGACTTAAATGGAAGACCCAAAACTATAAAAACCCTAGAAAAAAAATCTAGGCAATGCTATTCAGGTCATAGGCACAGGCGAAGATTTCATGACAAAAACTCCAAAAGCAATTGCAACAAAAGAAAAAAAATTGACAAATTGGATGTAAACTAAAAAGCTTCTGCACAGCAGAATAAACTATCATCACAGTGTACAGACAACCTACAGAATGGAAGACAATTTTGCAATCTATTTATATGACAAAGGTCTAATATCCAGAGTCTATAAGGGAATTCAATTTACAAAAAAAAATTAAAAAGTAGTCATAGGACATGAACAGACACTTGTCTACAGAAGGCATACATGTGGCCAACAAACATATTTTTAAAAGCTCAACATCATTGATCATTAGAGAAATTCAAATCAAAACCACAGGGAGATACCATTTCACACTAGTCAGATGGTCATTATTTAAAAGTCACAAAACAACAGATGCTGGTGAGGTTGTGGAGAAAAAGAAATGCTTTTACACTGTTTCTGGGGATTTATATTAGTTCAACCATTATGGACCACAGTGTGGCAATTCGTCAAAGGCCTAGAGGCAGAAATACTATTTGACTTAGAATTCCCATTACTGGGTATATACTCAAAGGAATATCTATAATTCTATTATAAAGATACATGTCTGTGTGTATTCATTGCAGCACTATTCACAATAGCAACAATATGTAATCAATGTAAGTGCCCATCAATAATTCACTGAATAGAGAAAATTTGGCACACGTACACCATGGAATACTATACACCATGGAACACTATACAGCCATAAAAGGAATGAGTTCACGCCCTTTGCAGGGACATGGATGGAGTTGAAAGCCATTATCCTCAGCAACTAATGCAGGAACAGAAAACCAAACACTGCATGTTCTCACTTATAAGTGGGAGCTGAATGATGAGAACACATGGACACATATAGGAAAACAACACACACTGTAGCCTTTCTGGGTGGAGGTGGGGGTAGGGAGAGCATCAGGAAGAATAGCTAATGGATGCTGGGCTTAATACTTAGGGGGTGTAAGATAATCTGTGCAATAAACCACCATGACATACATTTACCTATGTAATAAACTTGCGTATCCTGCACATGCACCTCTTAAATTAAAGTCAAAGGACTATATATATGTGTGTGTGTGTGTATACATGTATATATGTGTGTGTATATATATACGTGTGTGTGTGTGTGTGTGTGTGTGTATAGAAAGAGAGAGAGAGAGAGATGAAGCTCTCAGTGGCTGACCATCTATGTTAATTTGTGAGAAAAAAAATAGCCTTGTATGTGCCCTAAACGAGGGAGACTGATGAGTAACCACAGAAACAATGCCCAACGTCATAGCCATCTTATTTGGCTCAATTACACATTTCTGCCTAACAATTAAAATTGAACAAACTTTCCATTTAATGGGTGCCAAAACTGTTGCACCCAGATCAGCTGCAGACAAAAGCAGAGCCTTCAACAGAAAATTTAAAACAGTGGAATTATGACTCTAAAACATTTCTTTGAAGAATTGAAATGGGAGGGGAAATATGAGTTTCCTAGTACAATTCTGAAGACAAAGCACTGTCAAAGTAAGGGCTACCAAGAGGTGGAAGCAGTCTAGTCAAAGCAAAAGTGAATAGGTCAAGAGCAAAGATTATGTCAACAGTCTTTTTGGGATGCTCACGGCCTTTTGCTTGATTTCTTGGAGTGCCACACAATGGTAACATTTGCTTATCATGAGAGTGTTTGGAGAAACTTAGCAAAGCCTACCTGAAAAATGCCTGGGAAAGCTTCACCAGAGAGTCCTTCTTCGTCACAACAATGTTCCTGTTCATTCCTGTCATCAAACAAGGGCAATTTTTCAAGAACTTTGGTAGACAATCATTAGGCATCCACCTTACAGTCTTGATTTCACACTTTCTGATTTGTTTTTATTTCCTAATCTTAAAAAGTCTGTGAAAGGCACCAACTCTGTTAATAATGTTAAACAACAAAACAAACAAACAAACAAAAAATCTGCATTGGCATGATTAAATTCCCAGGACCCTCAGTTTTTTAGAAACAAACTAAATGGCTGGTAACATTGCTTACAAAAGTACTTTAGTTTGATGCAGCTTATGTTGATAAACTAAAATCAAGCTAATTTTCTTTCATGAACTAGATAATAATAGGCAAGTTAGTCAATTTCTCCAAGTATCTCAATTTACCTATCTTTGGATTAGATGTAGCATTATGCCTTATTAAAGTTTTGTGGTAATAAAAATAACTAGGAAACACTTTTTAAAACTTTAAATATTGTATAAAGCAAATAGAAATTATTACTATCCACTATTATAAAAGGTAAAGAAGATTCAGACTCTGCCTTCAGAAACTTATACCAAATGATAAGATGGGTGGAAAATGTTCACTGCAATTTGTGTAGAACATAACCGTAGACAAGGAGAGTTGTTGAGGAAATACCTACCCAGCTTTCAGGTACCACTTTAGGTTTTAGACTCACTGTGTGGCCATTCCTGATATGCTGGTACACAAAATTTTTCACTCCTCTCCTCTCTGAACCTCTGTAGTTACACTAATTTTATACTACTGTTTACATGGCATTTATAAATATATTACAAATATACTCATTATACACATATTAAAATAAATACATTATAAATATTATAAGTGTATTATAAATATATACTCTTGAATTAGTATATATACTACTTGAATTCCCATATCTAGAACTCTGAAAAAAAGAACTTTATTAAATAAGTTTTGTAGGTATGTTATAGTTAAACTAATTTTTACTGCATGAATAAGTAACACAAGTAAGAAGTGAAAAGTTTTTAGAGATAAAAAGTGTTATATGTGGAGACAACTGAATTTTTGAAAATCCTGACTGAATAGAGAAACTTTTTTTTTAAGTTTAGCTTCATTTATTTCACATGACTTTGTTTCTGCACAAACAAAAGTATTACAAGAATTTTCCAGATCATTCAAATAAGAAAGGAATGTGATAAGTCAATGATGTAGAAATTATTTTAAGATTTGAGCTACTCTATAATCTATTAAGATGAAAGAAACTGAATTATATTTGTATATTTCCATATTAAATAAAGGCAACAAATCAATATTAAAAATAATAACATTGTGCTTCCTGGAACTTTCTAAAGAGTCTATTAAAGTTTTGTTAAAAAGGATTGTTAATCAAAAACCACGAGTGGTTCCAGGCAAATCCACATACCTGTGCCATCATACTATCAATCAGAGAAAAACGTGCTTGAGTCTTTTATCAAGACTAAATGACTAAGGAGTGGTAAGTTTTCCCTGTTTCAACAAACTGAGCACTTCCTTTTCTTTCACATTTAAACAATTTTTTTTCATAGGTTATTGGGGAGCAGGTGGTGTTTGGTTATATGAGTATGTTGATTTGCAAGACTGTGCCGCACCCATCACCTGAGCGGTATACACTGCACCCTATTTGTAGTCATGTATCCCTCACCCCCTTTCCACCCTTTCCCTCTGTGTCCCTAAAGTCCATTGTGTCACTCTTATGCCTTTGCATTCTCAAAGCTTAGCTTCCACTTATGAGTGAGAACATACAATGTTTGGTTTTTCATTCCTGAGTTACTTTACTTAAATAATAGTCTCCAATCTCATCCAGGTGGCTGCAAATACCATTAATCACTTCCTTATATGGCTGAGTAGTATTCCATCATGTATATATACCATAGTTTCTTTATCTACTCATTGCCTGATGGGCGTTTGGATTTCTTCCACGTTTTTGCAATTGTGAATTGTGCTGCTATAAACATGCATGTGCAAGTATCTTTTTCATATAATGGCATCTTTTCCACTGGGTAGATACGCAGTAGTGGGATTGCAGGATCAAATGGAAGTTCTACTTTTAGTTCTTTAAGGAATATCCACACTGTTTTCCATAGTGATTGTACTAGTTTACACTCCCATCAGGAGTGTGGGAGTGTTCCCTGTTCACAGCATCCATGCCAACATCTACTATTTTTGATTTTTTAATTATGGCCATTCTTGCAAGAGTAAGATGGTATCACATTGTGGTTTTGATTTGCATTTCCCTGATCATTAGTGATGTTGAGCATTTTTGCATATATTTGTTGGCCACTTGTATATCTTATTTTGAGAATTGTCTACTCATGTTCTTAGCCCACTTTTTGATGTGATCATTTGTTTTATGCTTGTTGATTTGTTTGAGTTTATTGTAGATTCTGGATATTAGTCCTTTGTCAGATGTATAGATTGTGAAGATTTTCTCCCACTCTGTGGGTTTTCTGTTTACTCTGCAGACTGTTCCTTTTGCTGTGCAAAAGCTCTTTAGTTTAATTAAGTCCCAGAAATCTATCTTTGTTTTCATTGCGTTTACTTTTGGGTTCTTGGTCATGAAATCTTTGTCTAAGCCAATATCTAGAAGGATTTTTCCAATGTTATCTTCTAAAATTTTTATAGTTTCATGTTTTAGATTTAAGTCCTTAAACCATCTTGAGCTGATATTTGTATAAAGTGAAAGATGAGGATCCATTTTTATTCTTCTGCATGTGGCTAGCCAATTATCCCAGCACCATTTGTTGAAAAGGGTGTTCTTTCCTCACTTCATGTTTTTGTTTGGTTTGTTGAAGATCAGTTGGCTGTAAGTATTTGGGTTTATTTCTGGGTTCTCTAGTCTGTTCCATTGGTCTATGTGCCTATTTTTGTACTAGTACCATGCTGTTTTGGTGACTAAAGGCTTATAGTATATTTGGAAATCAAGTAATGTGATGCTGCCAGATTTGTTCTTTTTGCTTAGTCTTGCTTTGGTTAGGCAGACTCTTTATTGGTTCCATATGAATTTTAGAATTGTTTCTTCTAATTCTGTGAAGAATGATGGTGGTATATTGATGGGTATTGCATTGAATTTGTAGGTTGCTTTTGGCAGTATGATCGTTTTCACAATGTTGATTCTACTCACGCATGAGCATGGGGTGTGTTTTCATTTGCTTGTGTCATCTATGATTCCTTTCAGCAGTACTTTGTAGTTTTCTTTGTAGAGGTCTTACACCTCCTTGGTTAGGTATATTCCCAAGTATCTCAAATTTTTTTTTTTTTTTTTTTGTAGCTATTGTAAAAGGGGTTGAGTTCTTAATTTGATTCTCAGCTTGGTCGCTGTTCCATATAGAAGAGCTACTGATTTGTGTACATTAATTTTGTATCTGGAAACTTAGCTGAATCCTTTTATCAGTTCTAGGAGGCTACTGGAGGTGTTTTTAGGATTTTTTATGTAAATGATCAAATGACAGACAGTGACACTTTGTCTTCATATTTACCAATTTGGATGCCTTTTATTTCTTTCTTTTGTCTGATTTCTCTGGCTAGGACTTCCAGTACTATGTTAAACAGAACTGGTGAGAGTGGGCATCCTTGTCTTGTTCCAGTTCTGAGGGAATGCTTTAAACTTCTCCCCATTCAGTATTATGTTGGCCGTGGGTTTGTCATAGATGGCTTTTATTATATTGAGGTATGACCCTGGTATGATATTACTGAGAGTTTTATTTACAAAGGAATGCTGGATCTCGTCGAATGCTTTTTCTGCATCTATCGAGATCCTCGTTCAATTTTTTGTTTTTAATTTTGTTTATTTGGTGTTTATAGTTTCACGTTTTAGATTTAAGTCCTTAAACCATCTTCAGGATCTTTCACTTTGTCGATTTGCATGTGTTAAACCATCCCTGCATCCCTGTTATGAAATCCACTTTATCATGGTGGATTATCTTTCTGGTATGTTGTTAACTTTGATTAGCTAGCATTTTGTTAAGAATTTTAGCACCTGTGTTCATCAAGGACACACTTATAGAAATGCAAAATTCTCTGGAAATCTCAACAACAGAACTGAACAAGTAGAAGAAAGAAATTCAGAGCTTGAAGGCAAGGGCTTTGCATTAACCCACTCCAACAAAGACAAAGAAAGAAGAATAAGACACTTATTGAATGGCTTTGACAAAAATGCTGATAATGATATGAACAGTAAGGTCCAGGCTGAGGTGGTCTCAGATGGAGATGAAGAAATTCTTGGGAACTAGAGCAAAGGTGACTATTGTTATGTTTTATCAAAGGAACTGGCAGCATTTTGCCCCTGTCCTAGAGATTTGTGGAACTTTGAACTTGAGAGAGATAATTTAGGGTATCTGGGGGAAGAAATTTCTAAGCAGCAAAGCATTCAAAAGGTGACTTGGGTGCTGTTAAAAAGCATTCCATTTTAAAAAGGAGACAGAGAATAAATGTTCAGAAAATTTGCAGCCTGATGATGCAGTAAAAAAGAAAAACCCATTTTTTGAGAAGAAATTCAAGCCTGCTGCAGAAATCTGCGTAAGTAGCAAGGAACCTAATGTTAATCCCCAAGACCATGAAGAAAATGTCTCCAGGGCATGCCAGATACCTTCACAGCAGCCACTCCCATCACAGGCGCAAAGGCCTAGGAGAAAAAAGTGGTTTTGTGGGATGGGCCCAGGGTCTCCCTGCTGTGTGAAGCCTAGGGACATGGTACCCTAGGTCCCAGCAGCTCTAGCTTTGGCTGAAAGGGGCCAATGTAGAGCTTGGGCTGTGGCTTCAGAGGACAAAGCTCCAATCCTTTGCAGCTTCCACGTGGTGTTGAGCCTGTAGGTGCACAGAAGTCAAGAATGTAGATTTGGGTACCTCCGCCTAGATTTCAGAAGATGTGTGGAAATGCATGGATGCCTAGGAAAATATTTGCTGCAGGAGCAGGGCCCTCATGAAGAACCTTTGCTAGGGCAGTGTAGAAAGGAAATGTGGGTTCGAAGCAGCATGAAAATGAACTAATAAAGGTAATTATATTTTACATATTAGAGAAAGGTATTTTTTGGTGTGAGGATAAATCCAGAATGTTTAGTACTGTGAAAATGGAGTGTGAGTCCAATATATATTCTTTTGTGATCAACCTAATGCCTATTTTATAATATTCTTTCAAAAGCAGCTTCTAACACAGTAGAAAAAAGAAATGAGCCCCATTCGTCTTGATAATCAGAAAGGATGAACTGCTTGGAATAGGGTTGACAAGAAAACCACACCAAAAAAAAAATCTTTTTAGGAATTTATGCTTCTATGGCTCAAATTATTTGTTTTCGTCTTGAAGTTTGAAAATGATATTATGGGCAGTTTTAGATGACTGCTTTGTTGAAGAAAAAAAAGAAGCCTGGACACATTGACTTCATTCCTTGTATTCCCAGCACTTCAGTAAGCCCAGTCCCATGGATCTCTTGTACCCAGGAGTTCAAGACTAGCTTGAGCACACATCTGTAGTCACAGATACCCAGGAGGCTGAGGCAGGAGGACCATGTGACTCCAGATGGTCGAGGCTACAGGGAGCTGGGATCGCACCACTGCACTCCAGCCTGGATGAAATATCTTGGGCAAGAGCAGAATCTCATCATTTCTATAATAGTGTTGAATTTCATGAACCCCTAGAAGATATGACTGAGAACTGCATTATAACATTAAAATGTTTGAGATAACATTTAATTAAATGCATGGTTCACTAAAATAAGTAGAGAGCACATGGAAAATATTCATTGAAAGGAAACTATATAAAAATGTTGGTTTATATGTTTAATTATTATAGCTTGCTAATGTCTTAAAAAGTCTATGCATTCTCCAGTTAAGAGGGAACTGAGGTCAAAGAGAATAAATACTTTGTTCAGTGTTTGAGTTTGTAAGTGGTTTCTCCACCAAAAACATACTTTTGAATAAAAGCTGATGAGAAACACGTTAAATAAAAACAGTGGTTGAGTAAGAAAGTAAAACGGTTGGATGATTATTTCTCTTACTTAAAAAAATTCATTGTAATTGTATTTTATTACTGTCATAAAAAGCACAATAAAAATTAAAATGCCTTTAACTATCTAAACTCTTTTCCATATTTCTACCTTTATTTGAAATGGATATAGCATTTGTAACTTAAGAAATCACAATTTAGAAAAAGTGTGTTAAGACTTCAAAGATAAAAAAATAGTTTCTGCAAATCAAAATACTGTCATAGGTATTTCTTCTTTCCACTGCTATTCTTATTCCACTAAGTTTATGACTGTACAAATTAATGGGGCCTCACCAGTCTCCCCTAAACCTTCACAAAGCTTCCGGTGATCTTCGTTGAAGAAGGCTTGCTCCATTCTAGGTGGCTGTCTCCTGGCTGCTGCTTCCTAACCAACAGAATTAGGAGTCAATTTAACTTAACCTCCCTTGATCAAAGATGAACCCCTGGAAAGATTATGGATGCCCTTTGAGGAAGTTTAAGTAAATGGCTAGTCAATTATCTGGTTTTCAGCAAAAAAATGATTAAATTTAGCCTGGGAGGAAAGTAATGTTAAGTCCAAAGACAGAGAATCCATCTTCCTCTAAGTATCCTTCTGCTGTTAGCAAGCCTTCATAAACTGATTAATCATAAATTATTAATGTCAGTGGGACTGAAATGTATTCCATTTTCTTTCATTGAAATATGTCTCCCAGGCTTCCTGGCAGTGGGTTTGACTGATAAGTTAATAGCACTGGTATTTGCACAACCCTGCTGCCAAGCTCACTTGCCATGGTGTTGACAGAGTAGCTCATGATATATTTGCGGTTGGTGTAATCTTGATGGTCCAATCAGCATTCTAGCTGAAAATAATATAAATAAACCATTTTTAAGTTGTAATTTATCACCTGATTAATACATGTGTCTACTGATAAAGAGTTTTGGGAGAAAATAATCTGTCGCTAGTTGGTGAAACTATGAACTGGACATAGCGGAGCTGAAAGATTGAGAGGGTTGAGATGTGACATTTCTGCAAAGTGCTAGCACTTTGAATAACCCAAGTTATTCATTGGGAATGGCTGATACCATACATGAAATTTAAGAGTATACTCTCTGTTATATTAGACCCCTTAAGAGTGCGGAAGAATTTTATACAGCTCAATGTTTAGCAAGACATACTTAGTAAGCAGAAAACTAAAAACATTAGGAGAACAAGTTTTCACTGGATCACAACATCTTAAAACTCTGGGGCTGGACACAATTTTTCCTGACCTGGTGGCATTTGCAGGACAATCTGACATAAAGCAACCAGGAATTTCAATGAATGCTTTTCAGTGGACTGCAAACTAATTTGTATTTATTGAATCTATCAAATGTCTACAGACATTGTTAATTTTCTAAATGATTTGAAGAAAATATAATTGAAGTAAACTAGCGTATTACATTTCTTATTTCAGTTTTAGAATACTTGATTCATATGGAATGTCTGAAATGATTTGTTTGCCCCCTTCATTTTATAAATATGAAAATTGAATTTAAAAAAAATAGTTCAAGATTACCTAATTGGCTATTGCTGGAGCTGGGTAATATCAAGGCAAAGATCAGACAACTTCCATTCTTCTGTATATATATCAGAAGTTAATTTTTTTTTCTATTAACAACCTATAATGCAAAGAGTTTAGTGATTTTAACAAAATCTGGTATAGAATGACTGGCTACATGCTTCTTGAAGCATTTTCTTCCTTTCTGGCTCATAGCTAGACAACAGTTCTGGCTGCAGGGGATACAGAAGAGAACTCTGAGGCCCTAGGATGTGGTGAAGTTGTATGTTAAAGAAGGATATGTTTCAATTTTTTAATATCTTAAATTATTGCATGGAATAGAATGAAATTAGTGCATGGAATTATTTAATATCTTAAATTAGTACGTTTTCCTCACCCAAATCTCCACTCTTCTCACTGCCAGTAAGCCGCTAATATTTTGGAATTAATTTGTATTAGATGCTAACCTTACTTATCCTAAGAAATTCACAGGACTATTCTGTACTACTGAAACATGTTGACAAACATGCACGGAAGCAGAGGTCTTATTTGTCTCTAACATTTTGGTATTTCCAGCTGAGAGAGGCTGAATAGCAAGAAAATTCTGCTGTCAAACAAAATTTGTTTAGGTCATTTCTGGAATCTTATTTGTTCTTCTTTAAAAAAAGAACATCTTCCCCACCCCCAACCACCAAAATTCTCTGTATTTCTTGCTACACTTCCACATTACAGTACTTTTCGAACCTATGCTAATCATGTTTGAGAATCACCACTCCAACAGAAATCCCTTCTGTAAAGGTCAACAGTGGTCTCCACATTGGTAATTCCAAAGACCAATTATTGTCATCATTGTACTTGAAATCCAAGCACTCTTTGTCATATTTGATTACTCTCTTTTTCTCAAATCACTTTTTATCATTTATTTCTGACACATGATAATTTTCTTACACCTTGCTGGAGGCTGTTGTTTGTTGCCATTACTAGATTCTCTTTTTGAGTAGGGACACAAAACCCACCATACCAACCTACAAGAGATGATTGTTAGTTTGAAGAATTTTGCAAGCTGATTGCTGTGATGCTGAAAGCTTCAAACCAGACATGGTAATAGTATTTACACCATAAAAATAAAACAATACAAATCAGTCCCTCCCCTACTCTTGAGATCTGGTCGTGAAACATTTACTAGTATAACGCTACATCCTGTTTCTAACCTTTAAATATTAGAGTAACCCAGAGCTTAGTCCTCGGACCTCTTTATTCCTGTACTTATTCCCAGATGATCTCAATCTGAAAGCTGTAAATTGTATCTATATTTCACGACCCTCAATTTATACCTCCAACATTAACCTCTCTCCTCAATTCCAGACCCTTTTACCCAACTGCAACTTTACATATTACTTGAAAGTCTAATACATGCATTTGATCTATATGTTTTAAGCTGAGTATTTGATATCACTCCCACAAATTCTGAATCTTTCTCACATTTCCTAATATTTAATATCACTAGAATTTACCAGAATAATTTGGATTTATGCTTTATTCTCATGATCCCTTTATTCTCCTCCCGTCTCACACTTAACACTTCAACAGCATAGTTACTTTCACCTTCAAAGTAAATATCAGCTGTTACTTTATCCTGCTAATTCCACGACACAAGTTTAATCCATCTTGCATGAAACACATGTTACAGCACGGTAACTTGGATACAAACTTAATTTTTGGTTACACCTCCCACTAACTCATTCCCTCACTCAGTGTACCCTTAGCTATATGGCTATTCTTGTTGTCATTACGACTTTCTAAGCACATCTCTGCTTCATAGGCTTTACACTGGATATTCCCGCTTGTGACACATGAATGACTAGATCATTCATTTCATTTAAGACACTGACCAAATTTAACCTCCTTAGAGAGCCTTCCCTAACCACTCTGTCTGAAATGGCACCTGGTATTAATCTCTACCTATCTGCTTTATTTTGTGTGGCACTCATTGGTACCAATAGTGCTTGTTTACTGACTTCTCTCTATCTTTCCCTAGCAAAAGTCTGTACCTCTCAAGCTCTGAGGATAGAAATTCCTGGGTGGTTGTTGTTGGTGTTTACTGTCTTACTTGCATTGCCTAGAATAGTGCATGGTACTTAACAAGTATTTAATAAATATTCATTAAAGCAATCACCTTGTAAGTAAATGAATTAATGGTTAATTAGTAAATAATTGAATGAAAACTTGTCTCTTAGAGTATTTCATACTGATTATGATAACCTTCAGACACACACACACACACACACATATATATGTATATATTCCATTTCCTTAACAATAATAATCCCAAACAGTAATATTTGTATAGTTCTTTACAGATCACAAAATAAATTGTAATGTATTACTTAGCAAAACCCTCCGAATGAGGCCTTTTACTCTGGCTGACTCCTTCTCATCATTTAGGTCTCACTTCAATGTCATGTTCTGAGAAAAGCTTTACCTTCACCAACATATCTGAAGTGTATTCCCCAACATTATCCTTTGTCTTTGAACCATGTTTACAATTTTATTCTTTCTCCACATCTTTTTACTTTTGTAGAACTGTTTATCTGTTGGCTTGTTTATTTTATTTATTTTTTTTTTGCAGTCAAATTTGGCTTTCTCATTTTATTGATTTTATGTTTAAAAATTTTTTACAATAATGTTTGTTTCTTGTGGTGTACAGTTCTATGGGTTTTGACAAATGAACAAAGTCACGTGTCATACAGAATGATCACAGAATCATACAGAACAATTCCATCTCCCCAAATATTTCCTCATGCTGCATCCCCACTCCAAATACCCAGTAATCACTCATGTCTTTTGTTTACAGTTTTATCATTTCCAGAAGGTCATATAAATGGAATCATTATAAATGGAATCATATAATACGTAACACAGGTTTATAATTCATTTATATTTTGTGAATTAATAATTTATTCCTTTTTATGGCTGAGTAGTATTCCATTGTATGGATGTACCACAGTTTGTGTATTCAATCACTGGTTAAAGGAAATGTGTCTTGTATCCAGTTTTTGTTAAATATGAATAAAAATGCTATAAACATGAATGTTTAGATTTTTATGTAAACATAAGTTTTCAATGTGCTTGTATAAATATCTAAAAATGAGAATACTAGGTCATATGATAAATGTATATTTCATTTTAAAATAAATTGCAAAGCTGTTTTCTGAAGTTGCTGTTCTATTTCGAATTCCACCAGGAATGTTTAGATTCTTCTTGACTTGTGGTGGGGTCATCTCTCCAGAAATCTCTCATCAGTCAAAAATATTGTGAGTCAAAAATGTATTTAATACCATAAAAACCCATTGTAAAATTGAAAAATAATAAGTCAAACCATCACAACTTAGGGACCATCTGTATAAGAATTATAGTTGCTCTTAATCCTTGTTAGTGCTTTGCATTGTCAGTTTTTTGGTTTGAATTTCAGCCATTCTAATACATGTATCATAATAGATATAGAGTGGTATATAGTTGTGCTTTTAATTCATTCATTTCCTTAAGGACTAATTCATTCATTTCTCTCCTACTTGCGCATATTTCTCATTTATATATCTTCTTTGGTGAAGTGTATTTTCAGATATTTTGCCTATTTAAAAAATCAGATTTTTTTTGTTATTTAGTTGTTAAGAGTGTTTATATATTCAGTGTACAAGTTACTTTACCAGATAGTTTATATTTTTTTTTCCAAATTTTGACTTGTCTTCTCATTCTTTGTCTTTTGCAGAGAAAAATAATTGAAATAATTAATTTTGAAAGAGTATGATTTACCAATTTCTTCTTTTATGAATTGTATTTTTGGTGTTACAGCTACAATTTTACAAAACCCAAGGTCATGCAGAACTTCTATGATTTCTTCTCAAATTTTTGTAGCTTTACATTTTACATTTAGGTTTATAATTTGAGTTATTTTAAAAATAAGGTAGTAGGTATGTTTTTATTCATATGTATGTCTAATTGTCCTAGAACTTTTTGACTGTCCTTTCCCCATAAGTTGCCTTTGTACTTTTGTCAAAAGTTACTTAACTATATTTATATGTGTCCATTTTGAAGTTCCCTATAATATCCCATTGATATATGAGTCTATCCTTTCACCAGTTCCACACTATCTTGATTACCAAAGTTTCTTAGTACATCTTGAAATCGTGTAGTATGGTTTCTCCAATTTTATTTATCTTTTTCAGTATTATTTTCTTTGATTTAGATCCTTCCCATTGCTCTATAAAATTTTAAACCAGCTATTCTGTATCTGCAAAAATACCTGCTGGTATTTCATTTGAGATGCATTGACCTTACAGATTAAGTTAGGAAAACTGACATCTTAAAAACATTGATTCTTCCAGTCTAAATTCTATCCAGTGTATTTCTCCTTATTTAAGTCTTCAACTTATTCCATCAGTTCTTATTGCAATATTCTTCATATATTTTGCACATTATGCACATGTACCCTAGAACTTAAAGTATAATAATAATAATTTAAAAATTTAAAAAAAAGAAAAATTTAGTATGTATTTATGATACTTAGCAAATTTAGAACTGGAAGGAAGTTTCTTAACCTAATGCAGAGCATATACATAAACCTATGATGAACATCATACAGAATGGTGAGAAGCTAAATACTTTTAAGGTCAGGAGTAGGAGCAAGGTAAAGTTGTACTCTCTCAACATTGCAATTCAACATACTTAAAGTTCTAGGTAGTTTAGTAAGGCAATAAAGAAAAAAAGTCATATATATAAGAAAGGAAGCAATAAAACTGTCTCTTTTTACAGACAGTGTAACTGTTTATTTAGAAAATTTATAAGAAAATTAGATTTTGTTTTAGATTTTACTAAAAATTTTCTTTTAGATTTTACTAAAAATCTTCTAAACTATACATGTCTTTAGCAAGGTTACAGAATACAAAATCAGTAAGTATATAAATGTCAATTTTATTCTTACAATGGCAGCAAGGAATATTTAATGTTTTAAATTTAAAAAAATATAATATCACCCCCACCAAAAAAAAAAACACACACACACACACACAAAAAATACTAAGTACAAGGCTCAGTATTTTCTTATCTCTCCTTCTGATTCTTGAGGTCATAAACCAGGTCTCATATTCTCTTCTAGCTTACATTTTTATAATAATGTAGTAACTCTCTGTACATCATGTTGCTATGTGATATTATCTAGTGTGGACAATATTCAGAGCAGCATATTCAGCTGAATATTGGAGAGTGAGAAAAATTCTCATATTTTGGCATGCATTACCATCATCTGCAGGATTTGTTAAAACTCAGATTGCTAGCCTTAAAGTTTATCATTTTTAATTTAGTAGGTCTGAGGTAGAGCCTGAAAGTTGGCAATTCTAACAAATTCCAAGATGATGCTGATGCTGCTTATGTGGGAATTGCAATTTGAGAACCACTGAGCTGGAGGAATAGAATGAATTTTGACAAAAATTTCTAGTTGCCATAATGCTACAAATACTTATTATCCATTAACTATTGCAATCATTAATACATATACACGCTCACGAAGAGCTACTTTCTCTTGAATAGCCAGAACTTACTTAGATGGTAGCTCAAGACAATGTCTGATTTAAGTCCACAGTGAAAAACTTTAAAAAGAGAGTTACATATTTTAAAATTACAAAGCAAAGTACAGTCTCTTGCTTAGTTTGGTATAGTAGTTGAGTGGTTAGTAGGAATTCTAGTCATGGGCTGGGTGCGGTGGCTCATGCCTGTAATCCCAGCATATTGGGAGGCCGAGGCGGGCAGATCACTTGAGCCAGAATTCGCGACCAGCCTGGCCAATATGATGAAACCTGTCTCTACTAAAAACAAATACAAAAAATTAGTCAAGTGTGGTGGCAGGTGCTTGTAATCTCAGCTACTTGGGAGGCTGAGGCATGAGAATTGCTTGAACCGGGGAGGAGAAAGTTGCAGTGAGCTGAGATTGTGCCATGGCACTCCAGCCTGGATTACAGAGCAAGATTCTGTCTCAGAAAAGAAAAAAAAAGGTGTGTGGGGGGGTGGTGAATTCCAGTCATGGAAGTGAGAGATGAATATATGCTTGTGTACAGGATTGACTTAGTTGACAATAAAAGGCTCACTGTGTACACACTAGGCATTCCATGAGAATCCTCATAGATCATAAAGAAATCAAGGTTTGCTGACTATAAATGAATCATTCCAGGAGATGGTAAAGTCATAGGTCTCAGGCTTGTGATACATTGAAGGAGGATTGTGACTGACGTGAAGCAGCCCTGTTAAGGAATATCCATTTCATAGGAAGTCTTGTCTTCTGGCACTGCAGAAAAAATAACTGGGGTTGAACACAGTCCAAATTCTCATCAGTTTTATTTAAATTTAGTTTTGGTTGATCTTTATATGCAAAAACATCTTTCAAAGTTTTCATATAAAACACCATTAGAAATCACCCTAAATTATCACAGCAATTGTTATCAACATTATAACTGCTATGTGTAAAATACTAATAATGTATAATTTATATTTTTAATATCAGTATATCTGATGGGTTTCACTTACATGTAAATGTTAAAAACATATAGCCCATGTACTCTCGTTACTATTTGTGTAATAAATGAGTGAAAAATAAAATTTTTCACAAGGAAAATTAGGATCCATCCTATCGACTATTTAGCATGAAAGTAAAATTATCATCAACCACATTTTCTAAATATAAGATTCATCATGAGAAAGCTACTTCCTAGTATAAGGAAACATATTAGGCACAAATAAGTAAACAATGTTGTCATGAATCAGTATGTGGCATCTACAACCTCAAAGAGTTATGGCACTAAAATTTTCTAAACAAACTACAAAATATATTTCCATGGGGATGTAGTTCTAAAGGAACACAGAATCATAGAACTTTACAGTTAAAATAAAAACAATAACAAAAAGCACTCAGAGATTCTCACATTTTTTTTTTATTGTATCTTATCTTATCTATGTATCTTATCTTATTGAGACAGGATCTTACTCCATCATCTAGGCTGGAGTGCAGTGGTGTTATCCCATCTCACTGCAGGCTCAACCTATTGTGCTCAAGCAATCCTCCCACCTTAACTTTTCCAGTAGCTGGGACCATAGGCACATGCCACCAGGCCAGACTAATGTTCAATTTTTTGTAGAGATGGGGTCTCATTGTGTTGCCCAGGCTGGTCTCACGCTCCTGGGCTCAAGCAATCCTCCTGCCTCCGCCTCCCAATGTGCTGGGATTGCAGGTGTGAGCCACTGTTCCCAGACAGATTCTCACAGTTTATAAATAATCTATATCTTACAGCTTCCATGTGCTAGAGTCTGTTTCAATTTTATTTTCACTTCACTCCTAAAAAACGTTATGACAACATTCATTTTATGAATATATATAC
The DNA here is from genome assembly GCF_003255815.1 of Theropithecus gelada. Lineage (NCBI taxonomy): Eukaryota > Metazoa > Chordata > Mammalia > Primates > Cercopithecidae > Theropithecus > Theropithecus gelada. The sequence continues at coordinate 27,539,279 of NC_037682.1, read as the reverse complement.
TTTTTTTCAATACTCAATATAATTGATTAAGAAACCTAAAAAAATCTTAAAGATCGTAGTATAGACTTCCATTTTAGACAGTATGACATACTAGATGAAGTGAACAGTCCTCCTGATAAAACGGTTTGAAGTCTTATTTAAAGAATAACTTTTTAAAGTGTGTGTAAGTGCTGAGAGGCACAAAAAAAGGAAGAAATCTACATAGGTTAAATGATGGGCAAGCAATATTATGCTGGCAAAAGAGCTTTTACTACTCTGAGAACAGTTTTTGCACTGCATGCGGGGTAATTCAAGTTGAGCATTGATGCCTGCATGAAGTAGAGAAGACAGGGGAAAAAGTCAGAACGCAACTAACTTGGGAGCCTATTAGTAAATGTGCATATAAAGTTGGGACCAACAGGGCTACACGATGGCTTTGTATTAAGAATGAAATAAAAATCAATTTGCCGGGAAGAAGGAAACTACGAAGTAATTTGTCTGTCTTTAAATTTGGTGGCAGTTGGCAGACTTCTACTGTAAAGTGATAGAGAATAAGAATTTTAGATTTAGGATCTCTCTCATAGTAATTCACAATAATTTATTGTGGCAGTAGAGCAGCTATAGGCAATATGCACGTATTATTACTGTGTTACAACAAAACTTTATTGTGATAGATCCTAAAATTTGAATATTATGTAATTTCACTTGCCATGAGATATTATCCTTATTTTGATTTTTAAAACACTTTTTAAAATGTAAAAACTATTACTAGCTCACAAAGAGAACAAAAACAGATGACAGCTTGTATTTGGCCTACAAGCCATAGTTTGCCAAGGCCTGATTAGACAGTATGATATTGGTACACAGGTACATGAGTTAACAAATGAAACAGAATATAAAGCTCATTAGTGGGCTTTGTACCCATAGTGAAAGTTATTTGTAAAAAAACAGTCTTTGCATGCCTGTGGGAATGAATGAGCTAGTTAATACATAATTCTGGGGGAATTGATAGCTTATACAGAAATAAATAAACATCAAAAATTAAATCTCTACCTTACACTGTAATGGTAAAAACAAATTTCATATTAATGAAAGTATTATCTATGAAAGTAAACATTTTGGAATTAATATAATAAAATATTATTTTTAACCTTCTGTTAAGGAATCATCTTTTAAACAAGACACAAAACATGCAGCTATCAAGTTAAACATCCATACAGTTGGTGGTATTACTACTAATCACTTCTGTCCATCAAACATCAACAAAGTTATAACTCACAAGTGGATGAAGAGATCACACGTTTTCAGCAAAGAATTTATGTCCTGAATATAAAATACACTCTGAAATTTAATACGAGGAGACAAACCAACAGAAAAATGAAAAAAAAAAATACAATAGGGATTTCACGTAAACAGGAAAGAGATATTCAACCTAATTGATAATCCAATAAGTGCAAATCAAAATCATTAAAACCATAAAGCCATTTCACAAACACCATATTTACAAAACATAGAAGTCTGTTGGGAGAATAAATCAGTACCTTTTTGCATTACTTGGCAAAATAAGATATACACATAAGAAATAAGGCCATCAATTCTACTCTCCGTTGCACAAAAGGATGTGAACAAGACTGTTCATTACATCATTATACACACTCACACACACATGCTCACAAACCTAAAAAATGATTTTTAAAAACCAGAAAATCCCTCAAATGTGCATCAATTTGAAATTATAGGATTTTCAGACAATGAAATATAAATTAGTGGTTAAATATGTACTAAGCCTAAAATTTCAAAATACACTTTTTAGAAAATTATGCATATAGAAAAACACATATGCATTAAATCATATAAAGTTTAAAGGAAGGCAAAAATCTAGCTTATTTTGTTTTAGAAGTAAATATACTGAAACTATAGAGAAAAACATATAATAATTTTTAGGAAATGAACTAGTTACTTTGTGTGGCTCAGAGAAAAAGACAAAATCTAAAAGGGATATTTATGGTTTGTTTAGCTAAGTTATGAACATATGGGGCTTTCTTTTAATATTATTACTCATTATTTCATTTTACATATGTTTTAGTAATATGCAAAATCCATAGTAAAAAATGAAATACTTTTGTATTTAGCCACAGATATTGAAATTATTCATTTTACATTTCTATCATAGAACCCAAGACATGAGTCCTAGAAACTTCGTTATTACTTATTAGACACTTTTAGCTGCTCCTGGTTTATTATTTATTTTGAATTTTAAATTCTCAGTTTTCTAAGGCACATAATATTAAAGACAAGCATCTATGAATTTGTTTTATATAAAAGTCCAATATCTTGCGTTTATCCATTCTTCACTCTATTTTTAGAAATGTATTTTCAGAACCCTTAGACATTTGTTCAAACAGTTCAATATCATCCGGATTCAATAAAGATAGTAGGTTCCAGTGCATTTTAAGCCATTTGGATTTTTGTACATTATGAAAGTTTGATGGATCAATCATAACAGGGTTTATATCCCAAAAGCAAACTATTTAGATCAGGGCAACTAAAAAATAAATTGACTATCTAAATATTAAATATTTCAAAAGAAAGTTTCTATCTCAGTACACTCTCTCAATCACTAAAACCTGTGCACCAGCAAACACACACACACAAACATACACACACAAAAATTAAATGAGTTGGTAATTGTAAAATTATAATAATTATGCCTATTACTTTGTATAAGTCCTAGAAGTGTTTCTTAAACAAATAAATGTTCATGCCAAAAGTATATTCGGTACCAAAGATTCAAACCCCAAAAGTCTTTTAGGAGGGTGCAATGATAGCCTGCATTTCAAAGACAATGAAATTTTGAATGACTTCATAACCAACTTTGTATCACTATTCTTTTCTGATGTCCAGAGAATATGAAGAATGATATTTTACTTTTCAACAGACAGAAAACTAGTTAATTGAAGTGATTAGCTGAAAGATAAAGTGGACGCTTGTAGTAAAGCAGGTGTTAGAATGTTGTTCAAGAATATTGTTAAATTTAATGAAAATATTTTAAGATATCCAAGTATTTCAACAGTGTCTGAGAATATAAACATTACGGAAAAGTCTGCATTTGCAACATTACAAGGCATGTTTTACAAAGATTAATGAAATTATGTAGTGATTTTGATCAATGTACCCATAAAAATAAGAAAGTTCTGGTCAAATCTCTCCTCTTTTTATTGTTTTTGGTGCTTGCCTCTACTCACCTATAATCTTCACTGCCAAAAGACACGTGAACAAAAGATAAGTGAGTTTATGCCTCAGTTACTGACATAAGTTATTTCAATTATATATTCCCTGCAACCAGATAATTTGGGGGAAAACAAAAATGGTTAAATGCATATTTTTATGAACTTAACACTTGACTTTTTATTACTTGTCTTTTCAAATGTGATTGTATAATCTAATTATGACTTTTCCCTAGGGGAAAAGACTCAAAACATGATTTGAATTTGTTAGATTGTTTCCTGCTTAATGAGTGTATTACTTGAAAAATGCTTGTGTATTTTCAAATACACAAGTACTGACTGACAAAATCAAGTCAATAACTTGGCATAATCTGGTTATTCTATCTGGCAATTATTTAACCTTTAAATAATTTTCAAGCTATTTAAGCCAATAATTTCAAACATAAAAGTTGACAAATATTATATATTTGATGAAATATTCTGAAGCCTATAAAAATATTTTTGTCAAAAATTTACTAATAGTTGTTACAGGGAAGATATATTGATGAATGTCAAAATTAGTGGACATTAAGAAGAAACAGAATATTTGCATAGCCTTACAGTATCTCCTCAAAAGTTTACTAATTACTGTAGTGGTTTAAATACATAGCCATACAGTTTTTGGTACCCTCTTCTGCAGGACTTAGAGTTTAACACCCTTCTAAAGTGAGACAGCTCTTGGCATCTATGAATGGCATTTATGAATGGCATGTAGAAAGGGGAAAACAAACAAACAAACAACAACAACAACAACAACAAAAACCAGTCACTTGACATGGAAAAACCTGTAAAACATCACATTAACCAGGTAATCGAAGTGAACATCAACAGCAGGTCATCTTGATGTTATATGCTCCCTAATATGATTCAAAGAGTAAGGCTTATCACTTCTGTAATACACTTTCCTTTCCTCAAATCAAACAACCTCCGACTGTTAAGAGAAAACATCAAACATTGAGATGTAATCTACGAAATACTCAACCACTATTTTGCAAAGCTTTAAGATCATGAAAGACATAAAACCGTCACATGTTAGAGGTTAGGGAGGAGACTAAAGATGACTAAATGCAATGTGTCATTCTATATTGGATCCTTGAACAGATCAATAGCCGATTTGTGAAAGAAAAAAACTGGAAAAATATAATCAAGTCTGCAATTCATTTAATAGTAATGTTATAATGCTAATTTGTTAATTTTGATAAACATACTATGATTGTGTAGGAAGCTAATGCTACGGAGAGCAAGGTGAAGGGCACATGACAACTCTCTCTTCAAATCTTCCACAAATCTAAATATATTTGAAAATAAAAAGATTGTTAAAAATAACAAAACCCATAAAAAATATGACTGTCTCTTAAATACAAAAAGTAGACATTTTCTTTTTCTCAGTAAAAAATGAGGGAAACCATATGCCCTCATTGCCTCTTTTGAATATATTTTTTTGTTTGTCTAGCATTCATTACCCATCCCACCTGAAACTCAGTTTCTTGTTTCCTGATTTCCCTCTAAAAAGTCACTTATCTGAAGCTCTACTTCTCAGTTCATGTTGTTCAAGTGAGGTAGCTAAAAGTAACAAGAACCTGGATTTAAACAATTCAAGAATGTACATTTCCCCTGGCCATAGAGATTCATTATATGATGTTTATGTCATTTCTCCACCAGAGCCAGTGAAATGAATGAGACTTTTACTGAGATTTATGATAAGTAGATACTCTTTCTATTGTACTTGAATTTGGCAAGATGTGAAAAAAAATGCCATAACTATAACATGTAGAAAGTGGAGCAAAGAGAAAAAAAGACCTTAGTGACATTATTCACGTGTTTGATCAAATTTTGTCTTATGCTCACTCTACTGGACTTCTTCGTTATATTATCCAAACAAGTCACTTTTTAAAGTTGTCATATTGTATAAGTTTTTTTCTGACTCATGGAACTAATGAATACAATAGTTAAATCTCTGGGAGCTAATATGAGTATTATTTAATATTTTATAAACGCATATATATGGTTAAGAGTAGAGTCTTAAAAACACAATATAATCATAGACTAATAATGAATTACTATAACTTACTATCAAGAACAGCAAAATCTGTGTTGTTATTGTTAGAAAGCTAAAGTAATTTATTTTCATGGTAGTCACATATTTACCTGCAGTTTTTATCTTCCAAAATGCCAGAATTTGAGAGTTCATCAACTTTCAAAGAAGTATATATGAAAGTGAATACTGTATGAAATGATTGTATATAATAGAAGGCTATCTTGTCTCAAAAGCAATCACAGGATATCATGATTCCTTGTGTTAAAAATTGATTAACATGTGTCTATATATGCTGGAGTCCTGTAATTCAGTTTTGTAACCACTAGTCAGGTTAAAATTAAATAACATAAAATTTTCATCTCCTCGGTCACAGTAGCCACGTTTCCATGTTCAATATGAGACTCGTTGCTACCACATTTACAGCACATTTAGAACATTCCATAGCATACAAAGTCCTATTGGAAAGTGGTATGATAGAGTTGAAAAAGTTAAAGAAGGAAGTAAACTGTCTTCAAAGGTAAAAAATGTATTTGGTTACAATAAATGGTAGCATAATCACTGTAGATATAATACATCCTCTGTGGAAAACTCCCTCAGGCTAATTTCCTTGAGAACTTCTCATAATGTCTAGAGCCAAAATTTACTGCTCTGCAGAGAACACATCTAATCATCAAATTTTGCATGTGGTGATTGCACAGTTTGATAAAATCTGAGTTCTGAATGTCATACTCATTGTCCACTAAAGGTCAATACTTCTACCTTAGTCATCTGCAAAGTAATATGCATTAAGTAATAATTAAATTTTTATAGATGCCCAATATCAACTACTTTCTTTGGCGTTTTCCTGCTCCAATTTATTTCCCACAGTACTGGCAGAGTTATCTTTTTAAAAGCAGTTCTGATGACATCAATCTCCTCTTCAAAAACCTCCAATAATTCTATTCTAACTTCTTAGGAAGTTCATCTGCCTTAGCAGGATTTACAAAATTGTTGTCAATATTCACCTAACTTATGGTTTAGCCGTATTTGTCACGTTCTTCCTATTTGACCTCTGGCAACATGAGCATTCTTCAGTATATGTTTTACATTTTTAGCTTCCTAATCTTTGCCTGGAATGCTGTTCTTTCTCTTCTCTGCTTACAGTATCCTTTCCTCTTTCCAGAAAAAGCTCAGATGCCTCATTTACTAGTATATCTCTAGTGTCTACAAATCACTTCACAGTTATGGTCCTAGGATTTATTACACACTTCCATAAAAATATGGGTCTATTATACTCTACAGATTTCTGTGTATGTCTGCCTCTTTCACTAAACTTTGAATCCGTAGAGGACAGACAACACATATTATCCCAGGAGCTCCTTTACCTACTATATAACAAGCACACAATGGATATTCAATATATACTTATTGACTAAATATCATTTTATACTTGCACTATTAATTTGTCTAAATTTTGTTCAATTTGGGGAGTGGGATAGATTATTTAGTCTTACCTCATTGTTTTACAGGTTAGGAAACTGAAATCGAAAGACTAAAATTATTCTCAAGGTCACATTACTAATAGAAGTAGGAAATTAGAAAAAATTGATAATGATTAAATATTCAAAACAGATAATATCTCACTAGATATAGCTAAAGAAATCAAATAAGGGAAGGCATTAACTTCTCTTATCACAGCTGATAAAAACAGGGAGAAAGAAAGAATGCTGAATTTTGATTTTCCAGACTGAGAGATAAAATATTACTATGGCTCATTTCCTTCCAATTCTCTGCAAGAAGGTGGGTGGTGGCGGGAAGGGTAAGCTGTTGGAAAAACAGACTTACTCAAAAAATAAGTCACTAAAATCTATATCATCTATATCTATATCTATATATATGTTTCAAATCATTTTTTGTGAAAATTGTTTCTAGGTAATCTTTTATAAGATGGAACTAAGAATTTTCTCAGCTATCAAATATACCATATACTGAAACAAAAAGCTATAAAAAGACAGAAAAAATGGTGAAAAATATATTAGGCATGTTCTTCACCAAATTATGTGAGAAAATAAACACATATTTCAATAATTAAAATTCTTTTGATTCACTGCTATATTGTAAGGGATATGAATATGAAAATATTAAATTACCAACAAAAAAAATCCTGTACCAGATAGATTAATAGCCAGATTATACTCATATACAAAGAAAAGCTAGTACCAATCGTGTTGTAATTATTCTCAAAAAATGAGGAGGAGGGACTCCTTCGTAACTCATTTTACAAAGCCAGCATCATTCTGGTACCAAAACCTGGCAGAGACACAACGAAAATAGAAAACTTCCATCCAATATCCCTGAAAAACATAGATGCAAAACTTCTCAACAAAATACTAGCAAATCAAAAGTAACAGCACATCTAAAAGCTAATCCATCACAATGAAATAGGCTTTAATCCTTGGATGCAAGATTGATTCAACCTACACAAATCAATTAATGTCATTCATAAACAAAATGAAAACAACATGATCATCTGAAAAGATGTAGAAAAGACTTCCGATAAAATTCAACATCCCTTCACATTTAAAACTCTCAATAAACTAGGCATTGAAGGAACATATCTCAAAATAGTAAGACCCATCTATGACAAACTCACAGTCAACATCATACTGAAGGGGCAAAAGCTGGAAGCATTCCCCTTGAGAACTAGAACAATACAAGGATACCCGCCCTTACCACTCTTGTTCAATATACTACTGGAAGCCCTAGCCAGAACAGTCAGGCAAGAGAAATAAATAAAAGGTGTACAAATAGAAGAGAGGAATTCAAACTGTCTCTTTCCGCAGATGATATTACTCTATAACTAGGAAATCCCACAGACTCTGTCGAAAGACTCCTGGAACTGATAAAAAACTTTGGTAAAGTTAAAGAGCACAAAATCAATGTAATCAATGTACACACATCAGTAGCTTTTCTATACAGCAATAACATTCAAGCTGAGAGCAATCCCATTCGCAATAGCCACGAAAAGTATAACATACCCAGGAATACAGCTAACCAAAGAAACCAAAGATCTCTGCAAGGAGATTCCAAAACACTGCTGAAATAAATGAGAAATAACACCAACAAGTGGAAAAACATTCCAAACTCATCAATAGCAAAAATCAGCATCATTAAAAAGGCCATACAGCCCAAAACAACGCACAAATTTGATGCTGTTCTTATCGAACTATTAATATCATTTTTCATAGAATTAGAAAAAAATCTAAAATTCATATGGAAACGAAAAGAGCCCAAATAGTCAGGACAATCCTAAGGAAAAGGTAGAAAGCCAGAGACATCATACTACCAGACTTCAAACTATACTACAAGGTAGTATAACCAAAACAAAATAGTACTGGTGCAAAAGCAGACACTTAGACCAATGGAATAGGTTAGAGAACCCAGAAGTAAAGCTTCACACCTACACACATCTGATCTTTGACAAAGTTCACAATCACAAGCAATGGGGAAAGGACTCCCTATTCAATAAATGGTGGTGGAAAAACTCTCTAGCTATATGCCAAAACTGGAACAGATCACTGTCTTTTACCATATACAAAAAGCAACTGAAGCTGGATTAAAAGCTTAAATGTAATACCTAAAACTATAAAAACCCTAGAAGAAAACCTAGGAAATATCATGATGGACATCAGCCTTGGCAAATCATTTATGATTAAGTCCCCAAAAGCAATTGGAACAAAAACAAAAATGGGCAAGTAGGACCTATTTAAACTAAAGAGCTTCTGCACAGAAAAAGAAACTATCAACAGAGTAAACAGACAACATACAGAATTGGAGAAAATATCCGCAGGCCAAGGCAGGCAGATCACCTGAGGTCGGGAGTTTAAGACCAGACTGACCAACATGGAGAAGTCCATCTCCACTAAAAATACAAAAATAGCCAGGTGTGGTGATGCATGCCTATAATCCCAGCTGCTCAGGAGGCTGAGGCGAATCGCTTGATCCCAGGAGGCAGAGGTTGCAGTGAGTCACAATTACGACATTGCAGTGAGATGAGCTTGTGCCATTGCACTCCAGCCTGGGCAACAGGAGTGAAACTCCATCAAAAAAAAAGAAGAAAGAAAAGCAAGAAAGAAGAAAAGAAAAGAAAAGAAAAGGAAAGGAAAGGAAAGGAAAGGAAAGAAAGGAAGAAAAGAGAGAGAAAGAGGAAAGAGAGAGAAGGAAAGGAAGGAAAGAAAGAAAGAGAAAAGAGAGAGAAAGAAGGAAAGAAGGAAGGAAGGAAGGAAGGAAGGAAGGAAGGAAGGAAGGAAGGAAGGAAGGAAGGAAGGAAGGAAGGAAGGAAGGAAGGAAAGAAGGAAGAAAGAAAGGAATGAAGAAAGGAAGGAAATATTCACAAACTATGAATGTGACAGAGGACTAATGTCCAGAATCTATAAGGAACTTCACAATTAAACAAGCATAAAACAAGCCCATTAATACATGGGCAAAGGACATAAACAGACACTTCTCAAAAGAATACATAAATGCAGCCTACAAATATATGAAAAAATGCTCAGTGTCACTAGTCATTAGAGAAATGCGAATCAAAACCTCAAAGAGATACGTCAAATCTGTCAGAATGGCTATTACTAAAAAATAAATAACGGATGCTGACAAAGTTGTGGGGAAAACAGAACATTTATACACTGTTGGTGGGAATGTAAATTAGTTCAGTCACTGTGAGAAACAGTGTGGAGATTTCTCAAAGAACTTAGAACTACCATTCCACCCAGAAATCCTACTACTGGGTGTATACCCCCCAAAAACAATTGCTCTACCATAAAGACACCTGCGTTTATCGTAGCACTATTCATAATAGCAAAGCCATGGAATCAAACTAGATGTCTATCAAAAGCGGACAGGATAAAGAAAATATGACACATATACACTATGGAATACTACAGAGCCATAAAAAGGATGAAATAATATTTTTTGCAGTAACATGGATACAGTTGGAGGTCATTATCCTAAGCAAATTAATGCAGAAACAGCAAATCAAATACCATGTGTTCTCACTTATAATCAGGAGGAAAGATTGGGCACACTTGCACCCAGAGCTGAGAACAACAGACGTTGGTGACTACTTGAGGTGGAAGGCTGAGAGGCGGATGTTTGTTGAAAAACTACCTGTCAGGTTCTACATGCACTACCTGGTGATGGGGTCATTTGTCCACCAAGCCTCAGCAACATACAATTTACCCATGTAACAAACCTGCATGTGCACTCCTGAGCCTAAAAAACAGTTAAGAAATACCTACAGATCATGTAAACCTCATTAATTTTTTCAGATAAGAAAAATGAGAAGAAGCAAAGGTAGACAGACATTTGATATGTCACATGGAATATTGATATCCATTTGATTTTTTAATGTCATACTTATTTACCAATTGATGTTTTATCAAAGAACAGAATATAACATGGTGTTAGTCACAGCATGAGACATTTTCTTTGCTTAAATGTGGATCCTTAGGATCATTAGTTTTCACATTTTCTTAAACTATTGTCCATTTTGACAAAATTTCCACTAAAAAGACCAATGCTTCTGGTGAAAAAAGCACAGATCACAAAAGTTTTTGTCAGGATTTATAACAGAGTGTTAAAACTAATGAACTTTACAAAAAAATGAATCTCATAATTACTTGATAGCAGATAAACAAAATCTAGATATGTCATATGGCATGCACCAGCAAGTGCCTTCAAAATGTGCATCATAAGTGAAGAATCATTGTTTTAGACTCTTCCTCTTCAGTATAAATGAGTGACATACACAATAGAATGGCTTATAATGTCTTTAGATTCACAGGCCATTTCTTACTTTTGATCATTGGGGAAAGGCATTAATTTATACTTAATTGAGTAGCTGATTAATTTGGCTGACTCCCTATAGTAAAAGAAACTGATTTTATTTCACAGCAGGATGTTTTTAACCATGACATGATTATAATCTCCCTATGGATGCATTAACTTAATATATACATTGAGTGCAGTCTATATAGTGAAAAGTAGGACAGTGAAATTTGTATCTACCGGATCTGAGTTGTAGAGTTTGCTCTGCAGTTTGTTACCTATAACCTTTAACACATCTTATTACATTTTCTTAGTTTTAGTTGTTCTGAAAATTTTTTTACACATTTATTGAGAGCATTATATATAACTTTAAAAATTTACTAATTTTAGAATCTTAAATCTGGTCCAATATAATTGAAAAATCTGCATAGCCTGTGTAGATCTAAATAAAAGGATCTAAAAGAGTTTAAGCTATATAAAGAAATTACCTACTTTATTAATCCCATTTAAACCTATGTGGGATAAGAAGATAAGAAAGAAACAGAAATTCAATCACCATAGAGCAGGATAAAATGTTAATGGAAATTCAAATTTTAGGCTTAGAATGACCACATGTATTACCGAATGGGTAATGAAAAATGATACCCAGTTTGTTGTAGGAAAAGACTGCATTTTTTTCCTGTCTTTTTCCCTCAAGATTTAGCTTATTTCCTAGTGCCAACCTGTTCAGCATATAGTACATCTATCTGTGCAGTATATGCTGCACTTTATGTTGTTTAACACAAGCAGAATCACCAAAAGCCTTGTTAAAATTGCAGAATCTGAAGCCCCACCCCAGTTCTGCTGAACCAGAATCTGCACGTTAGCAGGATGCCAGGTGATTCATGAGCACATTCGGATTTCAGAAGCACTGTATCCTCTGGAACTTCTACCAACAATCAGGAAGAAGAAAGAAACTGAACATGAGCTGTCCAATAGTGTCAAGTGTCTGGAATCAATTCTGCAGAGACTTTAGGGTTTAATATTACACTAAGGACTCCTGAGTTAGCAAATCTCTCACCCATTGACCTAACATGTCTTTGCTATAAGGTATTTTTTGGGGGAGGGTGAGGGGATAGAAGCTGTCCCTTGAGAAGTCCATGTTCAAATGTAACCACCAGCAGGTGAGACAACAATACATTCCACCAGTAGCCATTAACTTCTGCAGGCAAATTGATGGCTCAGTAATGGAAATGGAACAAGTGAGTCTTCATTTGAAATCTTAAGGTCTAGGATACCAGGGACTGTAACTGTACCTGGTACAGGATACATACACACATGAACCCACACACAATCCATTCTGAATTAGACTTTTTTCAGGAAAAGCTCCAAAGCATGAGTTGCTTCTGTTTGGAAATAAAATAGTATTTTCATAAAATTGTGGTAACATTTAAAGAATATAATGGTGGAAAGATGCTCAATAACAGTAATTTTTCTTATTTGACATTGAATTTATGATATAAACAGAGAGACATTCTGTGTCCTTAAAAACTCAATTACATAAAACAATGTAAATCAGAATTCAATATCAATTCAGTGCGGGCACAAAAATGAGTCAATTTCCAAATTGCCATTGTGAAAGTTGAAAACTTCATTGCTTGGAGGATTTCCAGTTTGGGATCTGTTCAATCTAGCTATCTAGTTACAAACCCCAAACCGTGTCTACAGCTGGTATGCATTTTAAGACCAAACAGCTCTTATTTGTATCTGTGTTTGTGGAATAAAGAGATAAATAAAACAAAATTATTATCAAATAAATAAAGTATTACAAAATTTAAAAATAATTGAAATAAATAGATTAGGCTGTCATTACTCCCTGAATAACAGAATGAAGTTCAAAAGTAAATCTTACTAATTTGTCTATGTTTTATTACAGAAATCTTTGGCTATTTTTTTGTTCTAGGCCAGCTAAATGTTAATTTAAAATTGCATGGTATTTATTTTTCATGAGTCATGTAGTTTACTTCCACAGCTGAACTCTAACAATGCGATGAGGATAAATATAACGCAAATAAAAGGTCCCATTGTTGGCCATGATGCCTGAATTAGGATGTCCAATCCACGAAAAAACTACTTGCTAAATATTAAGGAAAAGACACAATGATTGAGCATTATTTGGCTTGCTTTTTTAACACAAACTATTGACTTATGGTATGATTAGAGTTCATTTTTATACAGATCAATGTTTTAATAAAAAACAAAATACCCTTGAATTGACTGGGAATAACCAATGACTATAAATCAAATAGAATATTTCTTTATAATTTGGTTACCAACTAATAAACAATCTTATTGAGGTTTGATAGGTCTTCTTCACTTCCTTCCAAACAACACTTGGCTTTCATGTGTGGATTTTCTGAGAAAAAATTCAAGCGAAGGCAATCACATCTGAACACTGGAATCTACAACCTCTTTATAACATTACAAAACACCAAATTGTTTGTGGCTTTTAGTTGAACTGATCAGCAACATGTCAACCATATTACATCCCCCTCCTCTTAAGCCCCAGTATATGAGGAAATATTTATTGCATACTTACAATGTTGTAGGTATCATCAAATTCTCTTTATAAACACACTACAAAGGGGGTACTATTTTGTATCCTCTATTTAAAAATAAGGTCAAGTAACTTTTGCAACGTCATATAGGGGAGAGATGAATACAAGTTCTCTCTAGCCAGCATGAACCAGCTCCAGTATAGCACTGAAAGAGTCAACCATTGCAAATGTGAGGGGTATTTCAAAAGCAGACAACCAGTGAAGACATTGTCTTCATCAACAACATTTCCATTAGAGACCACTTCTGGAATCTTGGAGAAACTCAGAAAAGGGCCAGTTATTGTGCATCCACCATTTTAAGATGTCACTCAAACTAGATTACAACTTTGGTACTGTATTAGTCTATCCTCACACAGCTATAAAGACCTACATAAGACTGTGTAATTTATGAAGAAAAGAGGTTTAATTAACTCACGGTTCTGTTGGCTGAACAGGGGGCATGACTGGGAAGGCCTCAGGAAACTTAGAATCGTGGCAGAATGTAAAGGGGAAGCAAGCAGGTCTTCACATGGTGGCAGGTGAGAGAGAGCAAAGGGGGAAGTTCTACACCCTTTGAAACAACCAGATCTCATGAGAATTATTACAAGAACTGCAACAGGGAAATTCACCCTCATGATCCAATTACTTCCTGACAGATCCCTCCATCACCCTGAAGATCATAATTTAACATGACATTTCAGTAGGGACACAGAATCAAACCACATCAGGTATTGAAGTCACTTTCCTTTTTCCCTCCTTTCCGTTTCAACTTGAACCTTGATGGGCCACAAACTGCAACTGAAAAGTGGGTGAGAGACTATCATGCCAGAAAGTGAGGACTGACTATTCTCCCTTCTGCCCTATTGATTTCCTACCCTGAAGAAGGGACAAACTGTATGTGTTGGGGAAGGAGGGTAGTTATATTAGATAGAGATTCAAGTTTCATTTTATATTGGTGGTGGACTTTTTAATTACCGAATGACTAAGACATGACAAGAAAAGCTGTGAGGACTGACTGGGATTTCATCTAGGAAAGTTACAATAAAAAGTTAAGGTTTGTTTTTAATTGCACTTGCCAAGTCAGTTACATGTCCAATGAATCTTCTGTACCTGATAAATGCCACCTGAGATTACATTAAGAGTTCTGTATTCTGTTCCCATTTGTAGAAAATGTGATTGTTTTTAATATTAGAGAGTTACAGATGGACAAATCAAATCAGTACCATGATTTATGTAAACATATCAAAATGAAAAGAGTTTGTGAGGAAGTGGGGATGTCAGTATAAATGGGTGTAATCACATTTGCTCCCAAATTGCTCTGTAAAGCTTCTCTCCTTCTTGCATATCTCAATCACAGTTTTCGTGAGGAACTACAGATAACTGTTTAGCATTAGTATTTGCTAGCAAAACTGCAAAGATTCTGTTGGATGACACTACATTCAATAAACATAGAAAAAATATTTAATTGGATGACAAGGGTGTCTTGGGCGCTCTTGTGTATTTAGACATAAAAACACAAACATAGGAAATTTCACACCAGAGCCAGTATATCTGCAATAACTCTGTCTTCAATTGTAAAATCCCAAGTTTTTGTCCCAGTTCTGATACCCAGCTGCCATATGATTAGGCAGCTCTCATAACCACTCAACTTTTTACTTCAGAGAATTTCAATGTGTACACTGGTGCCTGAAAAACCTTCTTCTACAAATGTTGCTATAAAATATTTTTATTAGACCTAAGCTTGTCACTAGAACCAATATAAAATTGTTTTGAGTGTCATTCTCCAACTAGATATCTGCCTACCTTCAAACACAGTCAGAATACTTGTATTCCTGGGTTTCAAACAGTAGACTTGTATCACAAGACATTGACATATAATTTGAAAGAGAACAAGTATGCATAAATATAGTTATTTCTGAGTCTTATAAAGGTAACAATAATTTTGAAAGAATTAAAGGTAATGAGTTATTTGTGTCTCTGCAATAGCACCAAACCAGTTTAATTTTTTTCTGTCACTGAAATGATCGTTTTTGAAAATTGATTATCAGCATTGATGTTTTTATGTTATAAAAGAACAATCTATGTTACTCTAAGGGGTACTGTTTCCTATTAAGGGTCATTGATCCACAGAAAATAAATCAAATGAGAGCTGCACAAGTATAAAATATAGCTTTATTTAGTCTGGTTTCTTTTTAAAAAGAATGTAATAGATGATAGTTAAAAGAAAGGAAAAAAATACAGGAGACCAAGAAAATAATTAAAATATATGAAAAAGAATACTACGGAAAAGACAGATGAGAGAATCATGTTGATACATTAGCAGTTATGGGAAAAAGAAAGAATTGGTGATATCAAAAAAGGCATTTGAATTTCAAGAGTGCATGCGTGTGTGTGTGTGTGTGTGTGTGTTCCCATATATATAGGAGAATATAGAAAAGGAGAAATAGATGTCTGTAGAGCAGCATTATTTTATAGAATAAAAGTTCTTACAGCAGTTCCTATTTAAAGGCATGCTTTATTTTCATTCTTTTAGAAATAAACACAAAGACTCCCTTTTTACCCATGTATTGTAGATGTCATGAAACCAAGTCCTAAGCTAACATCTTGTTAACTACCCACACTTCATAAGCAAATCAAATTTCAGTTCACTCAATCTGAGTTCTCCTGCCTTTCAAAGCTGTTTCAGGAACAAAAGAGGCAAACGATACCACTTCCAAGCCGAAACACTTACACAAATATTTTATTTGAAACCACTGACTTGTCCCAATTACCATATTTCCAGTATATATGATCACTAAATAGAGACATTCTCTATGAGCAGATATCAGAAGTTCCAAGTCTATAAGTCAACATAAATTTAGAAATAATTAAATTAAATTCTTAAATTATAATTAAATTAAATTAATTTAAAAAGAATAAATTAAATAAGTTACAGTTTGGATTTAGGAGCATGAATTTTAAAATCCAAGGTCTCTACTCACTAATGGTTTAACTTCAAGTAGATTTCTTAAGTATTCTGACTTGTTTATAAAGTGGAGGTAATAATATAATTTCAAGTTCATCATTGTAAGGATTAGCCCTAATATACCTATAATATCTACAACATAAAGAGCAGTGGTAACAGTTATCATAATTATACTTTGCTTGTAATATAATACAGAGATTCCGTTTCATTTTCTAACTGATTTTGAAAAGTATTAAAATGTACTTTACTGTTTCTGTTTTATATGTAAATGTGAGTGCATATACATACATATAATATTCTAGAAAACATAGTCATTTAACTAGAATATTTAATATTTTCAGTGACTCCTAATAAATGATACATTTAAATATTATAGTTCTTCTTTCACTGTTTCCTAAGTATTATATAAAATTAAATTCTGGGTGCCAGATTATACTTTATGAATTCCTTATTGTTTGATTAAAAGTACATTAAAAAGTTTTAGCAAGACAAACCCTGTATATTTTTTCATTTTGTTTGTTTTAACATTTTCATTACCTTTTTTAAAGTTATGTAAGTATATGTATGTCACTTTATTTATATAGACCAAAAGTACTTTATTCTGTCATTTTTATTTCTTGCTTTTAGAAATTTTTCATGTAAAATATGAACATTTAAATATTTTACCATGTTTATTATTATTGTTTAACTTACGTTATAAGAAAAAACTTGCTTGCAACTAAATGCTATCTGTCTACATCATTTTTCAGATTTACTTTCCTCTTATTACAAGAAAATAAATATCACTACATTAAAACATGATTTAGGGATAACATTGTCACTGTTGTGTTTACACGACAGTGCTAGGATTCCAATTCAATCATATATGTCTAAAAACTCAGTAGGAATATTCAGGCAAACTTGTATATGCATACAACATTACAGATAGTCAAGACTTCGCTCTTGGTACCAAAGTAATTGGACAGGAGGGCAGAGAGAAATAATGGCTTACAAAATCTAAAATATCATTTTTATCTAATGTTATAATCCATTCAGTGATATTTAGTATTTAGTATTAAGTGGATATGCCTTACTGAAATTTTCACTTAATATTAAAATACGCTCATTCTATCCAAAGATATACCTACAGACAGCAGAAATAACAATTTTCCTTATGTAATTTGAAATCTACTGTGTTTATGTATGTCTAATGCCATACATACAGAAATATCCACAGAGAAAGTGCCTGTTGTCCATTTATCTTAAGTATTTGGGGAATTTTGGCACATTTATTTTGCAATAACAGAGATTTCCAAATTTTGTTACAATATTATTGTGAAACCATTGTAATATCCATTTCCTTAGCCCCAGCACCAAATACTGATTTAATCTGTTTGTTTGAATAAAACAAACTATAGATCTTTCACAGTCGATGCTGTTGTTTCTTGTTCTGAAAAAGGAAGCAAAATTGCTCTATTTCAGAAACAATTCAATATTTATACATTCGAAAAATAAAGACACAAATGTTTTTTAGTGGTACCTGCTATTCAATAAAAAGCGAATTCAGATACCAGGTATAATACATTTTTCCACTGTATAGAAAAACTTGCCAACAGCTCCAGAAATATCAAAACACTTGTCCTCAATTTGAGGTATTGAATTCATAGTTATTGTTGTTTTTCAATAATTGAAACAATACATATAGTGTTAATTATTTCCTGTTAAATGTCAGGAACACTGTTACTTATAAATATAATTTAGACTGCTCAGCTGCTGTAACATAATACCACAGACTGGGTGGCTTAAACAACAGAAATGTAAATTCTCACAGTTCTGGAGGCTGAAAGTCGAAGATCAAGTTCCAGCAGGGTTTCGTTTCTGGTGAGGGCTCCCTTCTTGGCTTGCAGATGACTGCCTTCTTACTGGGTCCTCACATGGAGAGAACACACAGAGATGTACATAGAGGGAAGGAGAGAGTGAGCTCTCTGGTGTCTCTTTTTATAAGGATACTAATAGTACTAGATTAGAACGTCACCCTTATGACCTCATTTAACCTAATTACCTTCTAAAGGCCCTATCTTCAAATATAGTCAAATTGGAGATTAATGCTTCCACATTTTGATTTTTGGGGAACATATTCAGTTGATAATATATACCAATGTAATAGAAAATCACTTATTTTGATTAAGATCAAACCCTTCTGAGTCAGAGAGACTGGATTCAAATCCTGATTCTACAGCCTGTCTATTACTATGGCAAAGGTGGCATCACTAGCACCTATGTAATTACTTGCACCATAAATGTGTTATAGCTATTCAACAAAATCTACTTAAAAGAAACCCCACATAATGTCTAGAATATGGCAATACTTAACAAGTAATGATAATAATGATAATTTCATTAACATCGTCATTAAAAGACAAGTTGATAGACTCTTTCATGCACTTATGTAGAAGTTAAAGAATTGTCATGGGATCTTTAAAGTGCTATTTCATCGGCCAGAAACCTCTGTGGCTGGCGGTAACTCTGCTTGGGTTTTGCTTGTGCCTGCTGGACTTGTTCTGCCCACTCAGCCTGGCAGGCTGCACTCAACTCACTCTACCAGCCTGGATCCCATCCCTGCCAAAAGCGAGCCAGGCGTGGAGCAGTGAGGGCTCCAGCCACTGTGCACAGCCAGTTATGCTGGCTGTGGTGGAGCAGGCAACTCTAGGCACCTGCACAGGTGCCCGCTCCATGTGAGGCTGCAGCTGGGCCAGATATACCACAAGTGGCTTCTGCAGCAGGCACCAGCATCTAGACAAAGGAAATGTGGTGGCATCTGAAAGCTCTGAGATACCAGGAACTGCAGAGCCCCAAAGAGAATGCTACAGCCTGTTACAGCCCAGGCATGGTGATCACTAAGGTCTGGTCTCCCAGAAGGCCAGCAGCTCTTCTCTCTTTCTTGTCACCTGCAGTGAGGTGAGTAGGGGGTGTGTTTCAGTCCTGTTTGTGTTACAATTCTTTTAGTCCCGCCATTAAGTGGGTCCCAAGTTCTTGTCTCGTGTCCAGGAAGAATGAGGTAGGCAGACAACTGGAAGGTGACCAAGACAGAGAGGCTCTTCATTGAGAGCCATAAGGGCTCCCAGGAGACCCAAAATTGGTATCTCCTTTCTGCAGGCAAGTCATCACAATGAGTGTCCAGCTCTCAGCAGAGGGGACACCAGTGATGGGTAGCTCTTTTCTGCAGGCAAGTCATCCTGAAGAGTCAAGGACGCCCAAAGTGTGTAGCTTCTTCCCACAGCTGATAGCTGGGACAACCTTCTGAGTCTGGCTGACAGAAAGGAGGAAGTGCATGCTGATTTGTCCATGGGCGGCTTTGGGTGGGCCCAGAAAAAGCACCACAAATTATCACTCCAGGTTGTGGACTCCACCTGGAACTGGCAGCCTGGCTGCCAGGCTTCAGGCTGTCCCTGGCTTGAAGGTGGGCTTTCAATGGGGACCTGCCCCTTCCCACTCAATAACCTGTCTGCCTCTCACAATCAACATGCCCTCCACAGTGCCCAGGCTTTTCATGCTGAGGGGCACCTGAAAGCCTGCACCAAGCACCCTCAGCCCTCCTGGCCTCTCTCTCATGCTCATAGGTGCCCAAAATCCAGAGGGGGCTGAGGTGACAGTGGGCTGGCACGTCAGCACCAACTCTAGCGTGCACACACCTGCTGGGGTTGCAGCAGCACTCGGGCTCAGCCACCACTTTGCTCCACACTGGAGTGGGCGCCCAGAGCAAGGAGAGGCCAGGGAGGGGGAGCAGGTAAGTCCAAGCCTGCAAGGGCTAGGGGCTTCCCAGCTGAAGAGTACAGGGATGCCTGGGTCCAGAGCCAGGCTGGGCTGCTGCAGCTGCACCCAAGAGCTCAAACTCTTGCCCTTCCAACTCCATAGGGGAGGCTCTCACCTGTTTCTGGCTTCCACTGGCCCCAGTGAGGGCACGATCCTCACCGCACCTCCCCGGCTGCAGCGGACTTCTTTGCCACGCCCGCTACAGACAGGCTGCCGCTTCTATCATGATCACCTTATATAACAAGCAAGAACAAATGAAGAATATAGAAATGAGAAACTAAAATATATTGAGAGATGCAACTGTGTTCAGTGTCATACTTCATATTTTAAGTATGACCCTTATAGCAAGTATAAGTGCTCACCTGTAAAAACCAAGCTGTTATATTCATTTAATACTTCAAGCCAAATTACTCAGCTTCAAGCCTCCACTCATTGTGTTGGTAGGAAACAAAATCCTAATAATATATATGCACCCCACCTGACTCATATGCACATCTAAGATCTCAGGCTCACATAGTGTAGCACCTGCCTCTGGTGCCCATGTCACTTGGTACAGCTCATCTCTGCTTTCATCCACAGTTGTGTTGGACAGGTACATGCAAAATCTACCTGTCCTAGGAGAAATACAGGGATACATATCTGTGAGGCTTTGGTGATAGCATTTTCAAAAACTGATCTATATATAACCTTGATTTATGAGCATTTCTATTTAAAGACCTTGCATTTAATGTATATTGTTAATTCACTAACTTTGTAGTAACAGAGAACAGCACTGTAAATCATGCCTGAATGAAATTTGTCTAACACAAAAATATTCTCCATAAGGCACATCATAGCTTCTTGCACTTAGAAACACTAGAAAACATTTTAACACACTATACTTAGGAGCCATTTTAAGCAATAAGATCACCAAAAAGGACAAAATGCAAAAACGTGGCACTAAATAAATGTAAAAAGGATTTTGTTCGACCTCAGCTGGGAATGTGTTCATAGAGAATCTCAAATCTTGTGTGGATATGCGCAGGCACATCTCTGCAAATGACCTAGAAAGTATCACAAGTGTTGATTTTGGAATTACAAATAAATTTTAGCTAGTAAAAAATTCAAATGCAGAATTCACAAATAATGAAGTTTGACTGTATATGTTTATATGTTGATGTGTTTTAATTTACATATACAATATATATGTTTCTCTGAAATCTACAAAGACTTACATCCCTTCTAAATGTAAATGATCCAGACCTGTTGAAGACAAGAAAAAAGCTACTGTCTTTATATTATAGAAAAATAGAAAATAGTTTCCTTTGCTCTTTGGGAAAAGAAGTATTACACTACATAGGGAAATTGTTTTTCAACTTCCATGTGGTATATAATCAGAGGCACATTGAGAACCCTACACAAGGTTTTACAGTGATTCACAGTAAAATATCACTGCCTTTTATTAAAAAAGAATGAATAGCATTGAGTTGCTATACTGGTCTCTTTTTTTTATCAGATGATGATTTTTAGATATATGAATCTGTTTTATTTAAGCTTAATTTGGCCTCTATTTAAAATCAAAGTTTGTGTAACAAGATCCTACTGTCTTGCTAAGACATCTTCAAAGACTTTTTACATCAGTGTATCTCCTTCTCCCTTTTCACCCCTGCTATTGAATGCATTCCTTTGACAATCTACTGTCCACTGAGATTAAAGTCACTAGACTAGTTTACTTAGAAGAGCAAAGGATGAATAGAAATAGTAACTTCATGTAGAGATTCTTTGCAAACTCACTAACTCCATTTCTTCTGTTATTTTCTCATGTAGGAAATACATTCAGATTGTTAAATGGAAAGGTCCTGATTTTTTTTGACCTTAATATGGAAATGAATTTCTAACTTGGGGAAATGCTGTTAACTTTTTAATTTATTTGGCTTCTTCCATATAAATTCCCGTGAATCTTTCATATTTCTGTGTAGTCTCTTGTGGAAATATATTATTTATATTGAACAAGGAGTTGACACTCTACTGCAACTCTTCCTCCAAATTACTTAATTTTTAAAAATAAGGTAGAAGAAAAAGACATGTTTACTTGAAATGTCAGCTTTTTAAGCTAAGCGTTTTCTTACTGCATTTTTTTCTCCTGCATTTTTTTTCTTTGCTATGTTTCTTAAAGTAAATTGAGAAAAAATAAAATCAAACGCTACGGGGAAGATGTGTTATATTATCTGGCACGCAATTTGCTTTTTGAACCAATCATGAAAACTTCAATCAAAATTATAAAAATCAAAATGTCTAATCCTGTCTCTGAAGAGACCCCATGAACCATTTAGAGTAACAGACCTGAAGAAAAGAAAGAATTGCTGAATACTCCATTATGTATTAGAGCATTCCATTGTCCTACAGAGCAAATGAATTCATAGAGTAAGATGTTCTCCTAGTATTCTTATCAACGTTTCACTAGGGAAAAGTTGGACTGGAAAATTCTAATCAACTATAAATTAAAGATGAATGCACGATTAGGTGACTTTAATGTTATAGAATGTCAGGACTCTACCCATTCTCTTCTCAAATATGCCTCCAATGAACTGACCTATTCTCCACAAAAATAGAATAATTGCTGAAATTCATCCACATGTTTGTGTGGTATAATAAAAATACCACCTTGCTAAGAGTTGGTGTTTTCCACTATTGAATTTTGTGCTTAGAACGTACTAGCTGTTTGACTTTGATCACGTCACTTTACTTCTCTGTTTTCAGGTTCCTTAACTGCATTATCGCATACAAGAATCCTCCCCTATTTTACCAAATAGAATTTTAATAGTAAATGAAGATGCCTCTACAAAGTATAATCTTCTCTACAGGTATAGCTATTAAAGCTCTAACTAACATAGTTTGAATGATTCATACATGAGAAACAAAGTAAGCGGGTAACCCAATACTAAATTGAAACTGTGAACAGCTACTATATGATCCAGCAATCCTACTGCTGGATAGCTGGATATATACCCCCTAAAAAGAAAATTAATATATTGAAGAGAGAGCTTCACTCCCACATTTGTTGCAGAGTTTTCACAAAGTTTAGAAGCAACCGAAGTGTCCATCGACAAATGAATGGATAAATAAAATGTGGTGTGTATATGTGTGTGTGTGTGTGTGTGTGTATACATATACACACACACAAAATGGAATACAGCCATACAAAATAATGTAATTTGCGACAATCTGGAAGAAACTGGAGGTCCTTATGCTAGGTAAGTTAAACCAAGCACAGAAAGACAAACATCACATTCTCATTTTGGGGTTCTAAAACTCAAAACAATTGAACTCATGGAGACAGAGAGTAAAAGGTTGGTTACCACAGGTTGAGAAGGGTGGTGGGGTAGAGGGAGGATGTGGGGCTGGTAAATGGGTACAAAAAAAGAGAAAGAATGAATAAGACCTAGTACTTGATAGCACAACAGAGTGACTATAGTCAATAATAATTTAATTCCACATTTTTGTTGCAGGACTTTTTCTTAGTTCAGCTAAAGACAGGGCCCTTATCACAGGGCCACAAAAGATGAGGGTTGCAGAGAATTTGAAGGGTGAGAATAATGGGATTTACTGGGCAAAAAGGAAGAAAAAGGGTGGAAACAGGGACTCAGCAGAGTGAGAGTCCTTCTAGTCTAGGCTTTCCGCCTCACAGATTGAATTCCAGGTTCCATACAGGAAAAGAAGGGCCCAGGCCCCTTTCCACTGTAAACAGCACTAACTTCTGTGATTCTTCCCCAGTATGCACTCTCCCCACTGTGCAAGCTGGTTGGAGTTTCTCTGGGAATCCCTTCCCACCTGACTGTCTCATTTTGAAATAACTAAAAGAATATAATCAGATTGTAACACGAAAGATACATGCTTGAGGAGACGGATACTTATTCCATTTTACATGGTGTGATTATTACACATTGCATGCCTGTATCGAAACCTCTCATGAACCTCATAAATACATACACCTACTATGTACCCACAAAAATAATGTTTCTTAGTATATTCAATAACAAATTGTATCCTATCACATGGTTCCACATTATTCTTCATCATGCCCTATACACACATAAAAAACATACACATTCTTCCGATCACCAATATAAAAATAAAATCCAATAATCATCTTAACCTTCCTTCTCTCCTCTTTTTATCTTTTTCTTCAAATTTCTTTCTTTTTCTTCCTTTACCTCTTCCTTCCTGCAGATGCTTTCATTTGGAAACCAGCTGATTCCATTATAGTCTCCTTTAACAAATTGTAGAAGAATAAATATTTTTAGGAAAAGCATTCATCTGAGAATTAAATATCTTCCAATAGTTTTGCTATGGAGAGGAAATGAGGAGTAAAGAGACCATATTTTTAAAATCTTTTTCCATAGTCAAAGTAAGTTTGGCAGTAGTATGTAAAATTTCTTTTTTTTTTTTTTTACATTTTTAAAAATTTAATTTCTTTCTTTCTTTTTTTATCATACTTGAAGTTCTGGGGTACCTGTGCAGAACGTGCCAGTTGTGTTACATAGGTATACACATGCCATGGTGGTTTGCTGCACCCATCAACCCGTCACCTACATTAGGTATTTCTCCTAATGCTATCCTTCCCCTGGCTCCCCACCTTTCTACAGGCCTCACTGTGTGATGTTCCCCTCCCTGTGTCTATGTGTTCTCATTGTTCAACTCCCACTTATGAGTGAGAACGTGTGGTGTTTGGTTTTCTGTTCTTGCGATAGTTTGCTGAGAATGATGGTTTCCAGCTTCATCCATGTACCTCTAAAGGACATGAACTCATCCATTTTTTATGGCTGCATAGTGTTCCATGGTGTATATGTGCCAGATTTTCTTTATCTGGTCCATCCTTGATGGACATTTGGGTTGATTCCAAGTCTTTGCTGTTGTGAATAGTGCCACAGTATACATATGTGTGCATTTGTCTTTATAGTAGAATAATTTATAATCCTTTGGCTATATGCCTAGTAATGGGATTGCTAGGTCAAATGACATTTCTGATTCTAGATCCTTAAGGAATCGCCACACTGTATTCCACAATGGTTGAAGTAATTTTCAACCATCAACACTGTAAAAGCGTTCCTATTTCTCCACATCCTCTGCAGCATATGTTATTTCCAGACTTTCAAAATTTCAAGATTTAACCTATCTTGAGTCATAAAAGAATCAGAGAAAATAAGTAACCGAATAACAACAGAGTGTATTATGACCCAACCTTCTGATAATAAATAAATTAGGAGCACAACTTCCAGCCTGAAGTATAAAAGTTGCCTCTGGAAGGATCTTATGATTGCACAGTTGGGTTTAGGGAATCCATATATTGGCTTTTTTTTTCTCTTTTTTCCCATCTTGAGGAAGTTGGCATATCCAACATATGGGACCATGTTTGTAAAATTTCCAACTTAAGTCCCACAGGTATCTATGATTTGCATTGTATTATTTGGTCCTGATTCTTTGTTGACCAACAAAGCTATTTACCATTTCCTCCTACCCATGTTTAAATTTACCAACTGTTAGAATTCAGGTTCCTTCAGAGCAAAAAATATTGTCCATTATATTATTTATTATTTCTAACTGTACATCATCGTCGTGTAATTTTATCTGAAGGGCTTCATTCTGTGGCTTGCTAGCAGGTAGCCCACAAGAATAGTGCTTCCATTTGGAGAACAAAAAAGACAATCTTTCCCTGGGTCACTGGCTTGCTGTATTGAATTCAGAATACAAATTCCAGTCACTGTCCATTCTATTAGGTTCTTATTCTAGTCCTATGCATAACTGTTAACCGTTATGGATTTGTGTCAAAAATGACCCTTATGACAGTCATCATAAATTCTCACAAGATGGCATTGGCTTTTGTCTCTGAGCCTATCTCTCCATGTGTAATTTCTGAGACATATTCCAACCATAATTCAAAGTCACTTTGTTTGAATCCTAGCTCATTAATTATCTCTGCCTTCTCAAATTTTTATATTGCTGATTTCCATGCCAGCAGCTCCAAAGCTTTTAAATCATATGTCTCCTAACATTGCTCTTTATAACCCAAATGAATGTCTTTGCAATAATGGAATCCAGCATCAGCTTTGAATTCGCTTAAATAAATTTGGCCTCACACTTGTATAATTATGTAAATGAAGTGTAATTTATTAATACATAGTAAACAGGAAGTAATAATTATTTTCTACTTTACCGCTTCCCAAGGAATTTTTTTCCCATATCCAGTTAACTTTTGCATCACTAAATAAATTTAGTTAGTTATCTGCCTGGAATATTCAGTTCCAAACAGCACACATTTCTTAATTTGCAAATTTGAATGTCATTCTTTCCAAAATACTGTTAATATATCAAAGAGTTATTCCAAGGGTCATGTTGACTCATAATTAGAGACCCATTTCCATGACTCATAGTTTAATAATTGGATTCAGGCTAAGGGTAACAGGGAAGGGTATTAGACTTAGGTGTGCCTGGCCATTACTTGTCTCAGAGAAGCCGTCCGGCCTCCTCAATTGTTAACCTATTGAAACTAGCCCTATATAGTTTAAATGTTGTCACATTCACAAAAAAATCTAATTCTAGTAAGAGTCTTTTTCTTTGTGCATCATCATCAGACAACAGTAAAAGTGAAATTCGAAAGATCATCCCAATAATACTTTTTCTTTGTAATTTTTTTCAAGCCTTTTATTTTTTAAGACATTCTCCTTTACTAACCTCTACCACTTCCTCTACTCAACCTCCTCTACATTCCCTATGAAAGGTAACTCCTGAGTTTCCCCTTTCCTGATTACCCCATTATTTTATCATATACGTTGACTTTATATCTCTTTGCTAAAGCATTCTAGTTGTCTGCCTCCTCTCTGATTCTGTAGTTTTCTAATCAGTTCTTTAATTCTGCATCACAGAAAGCTGTTTGCTTTGAGAGAGACCATAGATAAGAAGGTAGGAATGAAAATAGTTCTTTCTTTGGTGTGCTGAGAAGAGGGGAGCCCTGTAAATATTTCTGTCTTCTTTTTCTGTTCAGAAAAACTATACCACTCAGAAGATACACATTATGTCAGCTTGTGCCAAATAATTTTAACAGTATCAATTAAAACCTATGCAAAAATGGTCATATTAGCATCTACATATTGGAAAGTATAACTCATGGAATTAAAGTGCTTTCATATCAAGTTAAACTTAAATGGGAATGTTGTAGTGAGAGTCAGTGCCTTTCCAGTGCCTTTTCATACTGATAACATTTCCAAAATGAAACACTTTTCTTTATTTCATAGGTTACTTTATTAGCATACAAATTAAATTACATTAACATTTAGGAAAATATTATAATGTCTACAAGCTCTCTTTGGCTCATTGAAGGACATTCAACCTTTTTTCAAGTGTCTCTTCTGCATATGTGTCTGGAAATACTCAAGAGAGTTTATTTATTTTTATATTTGCAATCCTGATTAAACTATTTTCTTCCTGTAAGGGGAAATGGAACACAGATGTGGTCCTCGAGCTCTAACTTTTCAATTCCTGGTCTCAAACAAGCTGGACTAAAGATTTGAAATTGCCATGTCCTCTTTATTCTAGCTTATAGTTACATCACTAACTTTTTAGAAGTGAGAGATGCAAATTGTGTTTCTTACACAACTTGAGAACATTTGAATCTGTTATGGAGAACAAACAAAAATCAAGTAAATAGAACAACTGGAAAAACTCATATGATGCGTTCAATAACAAGTAATTATGAAAGTATTTTGTGAGAAAAGGGAAAAAAGTCTGAAGGCATGTTAAATATGGATAGTTACTAATATTAGGAAAATACAGTTAAAAACAAAATCAGTTAACAATCAAGAAATCCTCTAAACAAAAGTAGCAGAGAAAGAAACCAATTTTGTTATAAAATAAGCAATGTACATTACAGGCAATCCACTAAGACATTGCAAAGACAGGAAAAAGCCTCACATTTTTTTTTTCAATAACTAAGCAGATATAACCTATTTCATGAATGTTTTAAAGATAAACAATAACTAATCTTCAAGTAAGAGGACTTGGTATCGTCCTAAATTTTCCTGGTAACTGGAGTCATCATCTATTTTTGGTAATTGGCTTTATTCAGAGGAGAAACAAATTTCTCATATGTTTATGACAGGTTTCGCAAAGTGGAATAAGACACCTGCTAAAGTTAGGCTCTACCCTCCCATAGAAACAGTGAGATAGGGGTAAAATCTCCCTTGATGTTTATATTTCAAAGAGATGGCTTCCAGGTCCTTGAGAAGAAAATCTCTGGGTTATTGATCTGACAATAAAACTACCTAGTTTTCAAAAGAATTTATATGCATTTCGAAGAGAGAGGAAATTACTTATATGATTTCTAAAATAAATACTCCAAGTAAAATGATCTCTTCTCTTGGATTCAACAGGCAGAATTAAGCCTCTTATGTTAAATTTTTATTCACCCTTCCTTCCACAAACCTTTTAGACATAGTGGATACATGTGGAATAAATGGAGCATAAGCATAATTAACATAGTCTGAAAATTTAGCAAGTCAAATCTTCCTAAATACCATTAGATTCACAACTTTCTTAGATCAGACATGTTGTAACACACTTTTTGAGATAAAAATAATAGCTCTCAGCAGCTTATTAATGAGTTACAGATGCAGCCAGACATACCTGTCTCACCAGGTGCAGTCAAGTTTTTTTGTTTACCTTTACATCTTGCTTAGAGAGGAAGCCTGGTGCAGCAAAGGAAGAAAAATAAGAAGATAGAACATAGAATACTGCGTAATCAGGATTTAGATAGTGTGCTTCTTCCTCTCATCTGCAAACTATCCTCATTGTATTAACTTACTTCATATCTTTTCTTTTGCTTTTAGTTTTATATTTTAACTGTAGAATGTGAATTCCTCAAGATTTTAACATCTCAATTTGAAAAACCTTTCTTTTCCATGGCCTCTGAGATTGTCTGCCTCTGTGATGTGCCTTTGACAATTTCTCCACTCTCTAGGCCTCCTCCATGGTACTGTTGAGCACATGTTGGAGGTTTTTCTTTTGGAAATTTTATTCTTCCATTCTAATAGGGCATTTGTTTCTCCTTTGTTTTATTTTTTTTTCTGAAAATTTCCATTTCTTTGCTGAACCTTTCTAATAAAAATTTTGTTTCAAGCATTCGTGTAATTTGTTTGTTGAAATGCTTTTATGGTGGCTGCTTTAAAATACTTACCAGATAATTCTAAAATTGTTATAATCTCAGTGTTAGCATCCATTGGTTCTTTCTTCATTTGGAATATTGGGGTATTAGGCTATGGGATTCTGAATCATATTTAAATGTATCATTTTAGCTGGTTTCCCCAGTATGAGTCTGGCAGAGAAACAGGGGAAGCTGTCTCATTACTGCCAGTGCAGGTAGTAACCCTAGTTCCTCACTTGACCACAGTTGACACTTGGGGGAAAAAGGGCTTCTTGTTACTTCTGAGTGGTCATGTGACTTCTGGCTTCCTTCTAGGCCTCTCTCACCTGGCTGGAGTGGTAGAAGTTCCTAATTATTGCTTCCTGTGTGACTCTAGTTAGGTGACATCATTACTGCTGGGTGATGGTGAAAGTCTTGACTCTCCATTAGGCCTCCATTTGACATTACCTCTGCAGGAAGAATGGAAGCACAACTTGCTACTTCTGGGTGTTCTTCGTGAGCAGTTAAGGCTCACGAGATGGTCTCCACTGATATTTGGGTGGAAAGAGACTCGTTACTACCTAGTTATGACATGAAAGATCCTGATCCCCTACGTGGTTTACTATTACACAGCCCTGGCATGATGGTTCGGGAAACCCTTTACATTTACGGCTTGTCAACACGGAGGTTTAGGCTTCCTACTCGGCCTTTGCCAGCCTGGGTTGGGTCAGGCCATACTTTTTTTATGTTGTTTCTGGGAGTAGAACAGTTACTGTCTAAATGTTTTCCATCTTGCTAGGGCATCCCTTTCCTCATTCTTTTTGTTAGAAAGAACAAGCTTCTCTTGGGGCTTTTGTCATCTTTGCCCATTGTCAGCTTTTTCTAAGCTTGGGATACGTGAAGCAAAAAGGAAATCTGAAAATTTCACACTGTGTTCTTTCCTGGGTCTCAGGTCCCTAGGCAGTCTGCCTTGTTCTCTCCACCTTTCAGAGACTTCTTTCATTAGTTTTACAATAATATTCCAGGTGTTTTCTTATACCTTATGGGAATAAAGATGAAAAAGTATTGTCTACTCCATTTTCCAAACATGGAAGTCTGTTATTGTATTTTTAAAAACATTTATCAGTTTTCATTTTATTAGACAGTTATATAGAATGTATCTGTAAAATTCCAGTAAAGTGTAAATCTCTGTTAATCCATCAAAACTCACACCTGCATTCTATACTATAATTCACATTTAAAGAGGAAGACTTCTCTATTTCTATCAAAATGTGTTCTACCAGCCTCCTTCTATTTTAATTTCATTTCTTCCACCTGGATCACAAATTCTTTTCATTGCCTCCTTCATTCTGTGTAGGCAGAATGTTACAGATGAAATATTGGTAAAACAACAACGACACAAAGATAGGGTCCTATGCTTCACCAAAGATGATGGATTTTAAAATCACGTTTCTGTATCTCTATAGAATCATCTATATAGGGATAAGGAGATTACTCCAACTAATGACAATCAATGGTTTACTGCAGTTTTCACACACACACATGCACACATACGCACACACGCACACGCAAACACACCAATTACAGTTATGTGTATGTCTCCATAAATACATCTACGAAATTTCTTTTAAAAAGAATACTGGAAACAGAAAAAAAAAGAGGAGGGTGTAAAAGAAACAAATAAGAAAATAATCCCAGTTCTTCAATCTTGGCTAGGGAGAGAATCACCACATGGAGAATATGGTCAGGCCTCAGAACGGTGTCCCATTTTACTGAGAATTTCCTGAAGGATTTCTACTAAATTCTAACAACTGCTACCACGCTGACAGTGAGTGCATATTCTTCATACTGTTTTAGCTCAAGTATGAACACATCAACATTTCCTAAATATCCTGAAGCCTAGATAATATCAGGCTGAAATATTTAGACAAGACTTTACTAAAGCAGTGACAAAAATATAACAAAAAAATTATGTTTGCATGAGATAGCCTGTTACGTAAAGTGGGCATGCCTTATTGTTGGCTTGGAATCTCATAGCGTTACCTCCTGTCCGAGACCTTTGCCAGCAGCCAACTGGCAAAAGCTAGCAACATCCTTCTATTCAGGAACCATCTCTCTCAAATATATCAAAATATGTAAAATCCTAGACTCAAAAGAGAACCAAAAACAAAGAGAGAAGCATTTTTATTTGAATCTGTTAAAAATAATCCTGAGGTCCTTGTTGACTAAGACTTGGAATGTCTACCCATACCACAGAATTGCTGTCTTACCTAAAGACTCAATAGAGTGAGCATATGTCAGTTTACAAGACAATTACACGGCAGCTAAAGAAGAGATACAAGCACATAAAATTTTATACCTTCATTTTATATATTGACTAAAATCTGTCTTGTTTCTTTTAATATACAATCACGTAGATAGCATGGATTATGTCTTTTGAATTTACAAGGTAAAATGAATGTATGGCTTATATTCATGGCAGTAGTTTGATACTCTCTTGGCCCAGTTTCAATGCATCTATAATTATTTTGCACACCCATTTTACATATGCTTTCATACATTTGCATACATAAACACAGACTCACATGATTTTTGATATTAAAAATATGTTTAAAATGTTTCAACAAATTATACAGGCTTTCATAAAATTTGAATACAATTTATTTCTAGCATGTATGCCATCAAATAGATTGCCATGATTTTCATTTTCATAAAAAAAAAAATTGAGGGTTTGCATTCCTGACCAAAAAGGTATAACTAAGCATAAGCTATGAAAATATCTATACAAGATATAACAATTTTTATAATGCTTAATAATGTTATGGTATATGTATTAAATATAAATATAAATATACACATATATTCAACTATATAATGTATAATATATA
The DNA here is from genome assembly GCF_003255815.1 of Theropithecus gelada. Taxonomy (NCBI): domain Eukaryota; kingdom Metazoa; phylum Chordata; class Mammalia; order Primates; family Cercopithecidae; genus Theropithecus; species Theropithecus gelada. The sequence goes on along the minus strand of NC_037682.1, from coordinate 27,506,816 downwards.
AAATATACATATTCATATTTACTGTGTATTACAATATAGTTCCAATTTGTTATATACATATACTTTACATAGAGTCTCAATGTAACCTATACACATACTGTATTTCTAATGCATTATAATATATGGAGTATATTTTATATACAGTAGAAAATGTTTTAGATGTAGAGATATATTCTATATGCATCATTAAATGTGTTATGTAAATATAAATGTACAAGTGTAAATTCTTACAATATTTATAATATTAACTTTCAGACTAAGTGTATAGTAGACATATGTGTATATAATATGAAGTATATTAGACTTATGTTCTTTTGCTTTACATCTGACCCTATTTCTGTTTCAATTACAATGCATTATGCCCTTGGTCTGAAGTTAATATTCACATTTACATTCTAAACATTTTATCTGGACATGTCGCATTATAATCTCTTCAGAAAATGATTACATAACAAAAATCAATTGAAAATATGCTTTCTTTTTTAAAAATAAATATTTGCCTCTTTTTTTAGAAAAGCATTGAAATCATTACACTAACTTGAAAATAATTTTCAAGGTAAATTTTTAAAAATAGTCTTACTTTCCATCACTAAACAAAATTCCATGATGGAGATGGTAAACCTCTGATAAATAGATAAAGGCATGGGACTGACATGTAGTTCTATGCCTATAGAGATGGGATTGAAGAGTGTTCAGATAGATATAAAACATGTATATGTACATAATATTATGTCATATTATATATACAGTCTAGTTATCAAAAAGTGCATGGGACAGAGATGGTGCCCCGAAATATTAACTATTGTTTATTCAAAGAGATAAGCAAAAGCAATTGCTTACTCTCTCTTTTGATATATTAATAATTTGCTATGTAGCTGTTATTCATAGATCCCACACTATTCTGTCCAGGTAAAAGAACTAGATACCAAAAAAAAAAAAAAAAAAATCATTCTTAACATAATTATCATCTACTAAGGTCCCTTCATTGCTATACATTGCATATAAAAAGTGGTTAAATAAAACTGTAAAAGATTAAGCAGAAAACAGTATTTGCATTAAATAGACATGCATTATCTGATATTTTCATTGATGTATAATAGCCTATTTAAGTGGCCTTGAAGTAAAAGTCACTTCAAATGATATGCATTTTTTAATAATCCACACAGACAGAATGTGTTCCAAGACATAGAACAGAATACCAATAATAGAATAAGGAATCTTTCTGTAGAGGTAAAAATTATGCTGCTGTCTAAAGTTTAAATATTTCTTGCTCTGTTTCTGTTATTGATATCACTATGTGTCATGAAATCAAATGATTAGAGTGAAAATTTAGAAAAGTGTATTATTCTCTTCCTATTAAACAATTACAAATATTACAAAATAACAATTTAAAAAATTTTAGAAGTCTATATTCTAAAGAACTGAGTAATTATATTCTAGAATAATGTTTTCAAAGAATATTTAAGAAAAGTAGAAGTTATTGTGAAAAGAACACTTTAGGGAAATTATATTATGCAGAGTTTAATTGAGCACAGAACAATGTGCACATCAGTCAGCCACCCAAGTCAGAATAAGTTTATCGAAACTCTAGGGCTGTCCTGTGTTCAGAAAGATTTATGAACAGAAAAAGGAAAGCGATATGTAGAAAACAGAAGTGAGGAAGTGAGGTACTGAAACAGACGGATTAGTTTGTCTTAGGTGAACGCTAACAGTTGGTTGCCTGTTAGTAGTTGAAGTATGGCCTCTGTGATTGGCTGAGACTCGGCTACTTGGTGCAAGAGTAGGTTACAGTCCGATTACACATCCAGTTAGGCGACAGTTCACCATGCGCAGAAAGAGAAAACCTTAGGCTGAACTGACATAAAGTCACTTTGGGCTAAACTTAACTTAATACTACTTACCATAATACTTTGAGTGCTGTTGGTTAAAGGTAATTTTCGGAATTAATGACGCCACACTAGAAATATACTACATCCTCTCTCTGACTTAGTATTATTACAATAATACTATCTCAGTTAACAGCTGCTAGACAGCTATCATCGTGTGAGCTGACTGTCAGAGCGGTTTATTATTGGCCCCTGTCATATGTACAATTCAGAAGACTGAAAGGAAAATGGCTATTTCAACAAATACAATTTATTAGATAATTGATGTTTTTGTGTTGAGAATCTGTATTTCCTTTTGTGTCTGAGTTTAACTTTTAAATGCAGCAGGCTGCTATTATAGGTGTCAGAGGTTTAGAATTATTTCATGCCTCTGTATTTTTTAGACACTCCACTGGTTGGATTGTTTTAATATAATCGATCAGACAAATCAGTTAACATGATAATTCAGTCCAAGAAGTTAGGACTTTTTGTCTGACTTACTTCCACAGGCAATACACATAAAATGGCCCCAATGTATTGACAAGTAAATGGAGAATAAATAACTACACTTTGGGATTTGATGTGTCTTCAGGCAAGTCAGGTAGCTCTACTGTACGAAAACAAATCTGTTTCCAAATGAAAGTTAAAAAATAAGTAAGTAAAACTGAAAAAAAAAAAAAAAAAGAAACTAAATTGAAAACTTCAGCTGCCTGGGTCTCTTTTCTCTTGGTAATGCCATAAATTTATTTCTTTTAGCAGCTACTAAAACAATGAAAAAATACTTGATTTCTAACTTGGATTCTCTAAAATCAATAAAAATGAGACAGATGTTTGAGAAAGTCTCTTGGAAAGTGGGATGGCACAGAAAACAGAGATTCCATGTGATAAACACAGATGCTGAAATATTAATGATGCTGAATAATTATTTTTTACATTTAAAAATGTGGAGCCTGGGAAAAGTACCTAGACTACGTCAGATTTATAAAAGAGCCAAGACCTTCCTGTACATAGAAATAATAAATACAATGAAATAAGCTATTCAGGAGGTAAAAATAAATGTTTCATTGAATGTTGGACTAATATTAAACACTAACACACAAAGAGAGAGATCTCCCAAATGAACAATGTGTATTTTACCATATTTTCTGTAAATTGATGAGAAGTATCCCATCTAATTTTGAGTCCAGTACTTTCAAATAATTGATAAATAGTAAAGATCAGGAAAACAATGTTGCAATTTTACAACCACAGGCATAAATAAGTCCATAAGAGAGTTTACCAGGTAGATAGAATATCAAAACAGATTTGATAAATGTTAATGAGATTTCCTTTTAAGGAAATGCCAAATGCACCAAATGAAGAAAATGTCACCTGTGAATTATGTACCCTACAAAGGGCTGTGTCTCTTCTTAAAAACCTTGGAAGCTAGGGAGCATAGTATTTTCAAGGAAATTTCACATTGTTTCGATTGAGTAAAAGATACGTGAAAATATGCAAATTAACATTTTAATACTGATAATCACTACACAATGTCTTATTTGATGAAGTGATTTTATCTATTAAATAAATTACCAAATTTTCTTGCTTCTGCTAGCCAGGGAAACTTTCTGAAAGTGTATTGTTTTAAATCACAAAACATCCTTGAGAAAGACATCTTTTAAAAAAATTGTTCCTACCCCTGAATGCCTAAATATTTGGAATAAAAACGAAAGCTTCTGACAAGCAAAAAATAAATGTTGATCAGAGGACATGAAGTCCAACATTCCACAGTATTTATGTAATGTTGTGTGTCCAGGTATTTGATTGTTGCATACTGGAATTGTGGAAATGTATTGTGGTTACAGAAATCACTTTTTGATGCTGAAGGAAGCTGTCAGTGGAAATATATATGGATTTCATGCAACACAAAGAGAGATGTTGATAAAGCAAAACATTATTTCCATAATTACCAAGGCAATAATGCAAAGACGTCTTCAAAAAATCCTGAGAATGAATACACCACACATGCCTTGCCACGCATGTATTTATTTATTCTCTGTTCTTCAAAAATCTCTTCATGTAGTCTTTCTGTTTTCTTTGTCTTCCTTTCTCTTTCTTTCTTTCTTTCCTTCTTTCTTTCTTTCTTTCTTTCTTTCTTTCCTTCTTTCTTTCTTTCTTTCTTTCTTTCTTTCTTTCTTTCTTTCTTTCTTTCTTTCTTTCTTTCTTTCTGTCTCTCTCTCTCTCTCTTTCTTTCTTTCTTTCTTTCTTTCATTTTGGATTCAGGGAGTACACGTACAGTTTGTTACATGGGTATACTGTATGATGCTGAGGTTTGAGATACAGGTGGTCCCATCAAACAAGGAGGGAGCACAGCACCCAGTAGATAGGTTATTGGCCTACACCCACTTCCCTCCTTCCTCACTTTAGTACTCCTCTGTGTCTATCGTTCCCATTTCTAAGTCCATGTGTGCTCAATGTTTAGCCCCCATTTATGGGTGGGAACATGTGTTGTTTGGTTTTCTGTTCCTATGTTATTTGCTTAGAATAATCTTGCCATGTATTGATAGAGTATTAGAATGGCAACAGGTTTCCAGAGTTAAGAAAATACATTTAGTAGTTATTACCTTTGAAGGAAAGTTAGCAACTTTTCCCTACCTCCAAAAAGAGTTTTAAATAAGAAGATACCCATTCATGACAATTAGACCAACAAAACAGACCTTATTCTATAAACCCAATGAAAATGGCTCTATTTTTCTATCTGTTTAACACATTCACATTATTAAAAATTCTACACACCTCGTTATACTTGTGAAACTTATAGTATGCCTTTATCAATCAAAATATAGTCTCATGTAATGAATTTAGATGCACCAAATTTTTTCCTTGGCATTTTTCCAACCAGTTATTGTGGGACTCAGAATGAAGAAGCTACTGGTGCTACGACTATTGTTATATGGCACTAGAGTGGTCCTTTGCACAAATGAAGTTTCAATAGCAAGTTCTTTGCAATATTAGCTATGCGACTTGGTCAAATGTGAGAAATGCTGTGAGCTTTTAAAAAATATTTTAAACAAAAATATATACTTATTATATAAAGCATTAATTTTTATATATTATTTTTATTTCATTATTTTTAAAATAGTTCTATGTAACTTTTATATGTAACTTTTTAAAAAGTTATATGTAAAAATAGGTATTTTAAAAATAGTTATATGTAAAATCCTGGTACATGGTGTACTTTCAATAGGTATTAGGTTTTCTCATTGTTCTTTTATTTTACAACCTGACATTTCATCAACTAGAGATTCATTACTTTTAATAAACTACCTCATTTAAAATTGAAATGTCTCTGGAAGGTTAAAAATTTTATATATCACTTTCAATTAGTTTAATTAGATTACTTTATGTCCCTATCTAAACTCAACCTCCAAAACTGACTCATGGAAAGCAGTTTTTGTAGGGATGACGGGAAGGTGATCGACATGACTTCCATGTACAAAGCTAGAAAGAAATTTCATCTAGTTTAAAAGAATTGAATTCAGCATTTTCAAGGTTAACATTAAAAATAATTTTCAAATGGAGAGCAGTAGATCTACTTACTCCTAGTTCTGTTCTGTTTGGATTTTCACTTCTTGGGGTTCTCTTCCGATTATCAAAACATACTTAAATCAAACAGAATACAAGAGAAGAAGTGTGGAGGGCATTTTCCTTTTTAATACTTGAAAGATCTTTCATTTCTGACAGCTGAGAGAGGTCTTCAAAAGGCTTCCCTAAATAAAGTCTAAGGGAGAATTAAAGAGAAATCCATGCTAAGAGTAGGAAAATACACATTTTAAGCATCTAGCTTATAATCCACTGGGTTCTGATATAGCCACCTATTTTTCTTGGTCTCCGGGATTGCCAGGCTTTAGTTATTTTCCCATAGAAACCTATTTCCAAATCCCTGACCTGTAGTCAAAGGCACCCTGTGAGATATCTAGCAGTGATTCCAAATCTGGTCTAGCAGTTCATACATCATTAACTCAGTGGATGAATGTAAACCTCATAATAATGCTAAGGAATAGGAACTATTGTTTTAAATCATTGTAGTTTACATATAAGAAAACTAAAGCCAGGCCCACTGTTTGCATGTAGTGGAGCTGGCATTAGAATTTAGATACTATATTTTCAGTGTCTGTGCTCAAAACCATTATGCTCTACCAGACGGAGTCCAATAATCTTTTTTCAAATAAAAACATTATTTTTGAGCTTTTTCTTTATATGGGACCCCTTGAGAAAAACTTTCTCTGCATTCTTTCACATGAAATATTCAAGGAGCACTTACTATGGGTCATACTATTTTATGATTACATACGTAAATAAAATAAACCTTCGTCTCCTTGGTTCATATAATTTTGTAGAGGGACACATGCACCTAGCTACCGGCCTACTCACATTCATATATATATATATCTTATAAGAAATCTGAATTAGGTACTAAAATTATCCCCATATTACTGAAGAGAACAATTTAGTCTAAGAGGTTAAAACATCAAGGACAGTTTATTAGACTTGTGCATGAATGAGCCTTCAGATGATTTCACTGTCCTCAAGTGTCAAATCAGTCCCAGATTTTAAGTTTTCCCGGCTTGGTCTACAGACATCATATAGAAAGACAGCATCTTTGCTGCGTCCTTTCTGAAATCCGCATCCGTAGAATCATTGAACACAACAAAATGATTGTTTATGACACTGAATTTAAAGTAATTTTTTATGCAACAAAAATAACTGAAACAAATACCAACCCAACGAAGTATGTAATGCAATACAATGCACTGTGGTTATATTTCAAGAATAACTCGAATGGAGTTTCAGGAGGATTTTTTTTTCAGTGCATTGTGAAAAACATGTGAGCCTGGGAAAGGGCATTGGACACAGGAATAGTGCTCAAATGCAGTGATTCTGAAGCTTGAGAAGATTTACATCCATTTAAGCAAGACAAAATTCTCCATAGTTCACCTATCACGTCTGTTTCTATTAGGAAAAGAAGAAATGTGAGATAACAGGCATAGAGAAACAAAATAACAACAAAATTGATAACCACACAAGTTAAAAAGGCAAAAGTAAAAATATTTTTAAATATGTAAATTAAATGAAAGAGAATCACAGCTAAAACTTGCAGTGAAACATGACTATGAAACATTATTGATAATATCTTAATTGCAAAACCTCTCTCTTCTTGACTATTACAGGATTTCTAAGCATCTGAATTTGCACCTGTACCATTCAGTCTTACAAGGCAGTCAGGATTTGTGGTAGAGCCAAAAAGCAGGACTTGATAAATTTGTATCAGTAAACTCCCTTTTTCTTACCAATGTAATATAAAATAAAATAAAATGTCCCCAGTAAGATATCTGAGTAATGCATTAAAATGAAGAAGAATGTCATCTTTATGACATACACACACACACACACACACACACACACACACACGCACAGGTGTTGACATGTACATGTGTAATTAAGAAAAAAGACTCAGAATTTTGGATCAGTTATTAATTCATCAAGGAAGACACTAAGAGCCTGCTGGTTACCTATGGACCATAGATGAGAGCGCAATGTACCTGTCCATAACAGACACAGTCACAGAGGGTAACGTTCTGGATTCATGTACCTTACTCCTTCCATTTCTACGAAAGTCTTTCTATGAAAGTCTTTGCTGCCAGTTAGGCAGGGTTTCATTTCAGGAACTACTCCTCACTAGAAGAGGATCCCTTGTGCAGATCTTTTGGCACCGGATTACAGGGATGCTGCTTTCACTGACCCTAAGCCTCCATATCACAACCACCCCCTCACTGTGTTGGCCCTACATTAATTTGCAGAATTTAATCTGTGAAACAGAAAAGCTGGAAGCCTTCCTAAAACTTCCACATTTTCCTGTTTGAGAACCACTGGAGAAGCTGTCCATTTTAATGCTTTATTTCTCTTCTTATAAAAGACTTGGAAATGAATGGGCCGCTCTGAAACAGTCCTTGGAACATGTGTTATTTCTTTCAAAAATTTCTGATATTGTCTTGGCTCTGTAGCAGGTAATGTCTGAAGCAAACCAGAGCCAATGATCTGACAAAGTCAAAGGAAGGTACCTTCACTACTTTAAATTATACATTCATTCTCATTTTCCTGTTCTGAGTACAGACTACAGTGGCCAGTATTCTTTCTGAATGCTAAATTCAAAGTTGACAGAAATCAAAGAATATTTTATCATAAAAGAAAGTTAGAATCTACCTACTTCATGTTATAAAAGAAAAAATTGAATCTTGGTTACAAAAGCAACAGGCCATGCCTAAGGTCACAAAGATACTCACAAATCTGGCAATAGAATCCTTTATTCCTGAGTCTTCATACTATATTCATGTTTCTAAATTAATTATTCCTCAATAGAATTAAAGATTTAGGCTTTCTCATAGAACTAATATGTGTGCATCCACTCTTTGTATTAAAATTTTGGCAATAATGCCTAAACACATGCTATTAGTAAATTGAATATTAATCTTACTTTATTAACTATTTACAATTACACTATTCATCATGGGTACCATGATTATTCTTCAAAAAATAATTATCAATGTATTAGACACTTTATTATGCATTCACATGTATAATTTCACTTAATGAGATTATGAGAACCTTATACAGAAATAGTATTAATATTTGAATTTAAGGTTGAAGAAACTGAGGCATAGGGCCTAAACTTGGTGCAAAAATTCTAACACACAGCTCATTTTAACTGGCACTTGCATCTTGGCCTTTTTACCAGCCTTGTTTCACATTTTGCTCCTCTAGATTCTCTGCCAAGTAGCTGAAGCTATGGATGCAAATGCCTAAATAAACATTTGAAGATTTATAGTGCTTCATTTCAGTGTCGCTAGAATGCAATACTGCACAACCTCTTTTTGAAAAACCTTTCAAGGAAAAATACAAGATGCGTCCGATGAAGTGGCAACTACATAAATGATACCTCCTGAGAAATATACTGAACCACTCTTTCCTTGTCAGAAAGGTCAAATAAGGTATTTTGTTTGAAAGTTACAGAAATTGTTCCTTCCAAATAAAAATTTTAACCTGTGCTTTTATTCCATGCTAGATGTAAAGTAGGTTGGTAAATTCACCTTGTTTAAGAATTAAAGGACATGTATATGAAATACCTAGTATTGTACCTGGAATACAGTTAAGTGCTAAGTAAATGTTAGCCATAGTTATTATTAGCATTCAGCTTTCCTTTCATCTCTTATTCATTCCAAAACTCCTCTGAACAGGTTGCTTTTTTTTTTTCTTGTTTGCTATTACTACTACATTAATACTGTTCTAAAATAAAAGGGACCATCGGATTGATACTAGTATATTTAAGTGTTCTTTTGCTTGTCATTCAAACAGCATTTATTACAACTACCTATCTACCTATCTTTCTTTTGAATCTGGACAGTTTCTCAATCTCTTCTAAAATGTATATGTGACTTTTGAACAACAGAGGAGTTAGGGGTGACAACCTCCTGTGTAGTCAAAAATCCATGTATAATTTTTGACTGCCCTAAAACTGAACAACTAACAGCCTACTCTTGACCAGAGGCTTTACAAATGACACAAACAGTCACTTCCCATGCATTCTGTATGCTAACTGTATTATATATTGTATTCCTACAATAAAGTAAGCCAGAGAAAAGAAAATGATATTAGGAAATTCATAAGGAAGAGAAAATATAGTTTCTCTTCATTAAATGGAACTGGATCATCATAAAGGTCTTCATTCTCGTCATCTTCATATTGAGTAAGCTAAGAGAAAGAGGAAGAGAAGTATGTCTTAGTGTCACAGGGGTAGCAGAGGCTGAAGAAAACTCACATATAAGTTGACCCACACGGTAAAACCCATGTTATTCAAGAATCAACTCTGTATATTTTGTCTTTTTTTTTTTTTTTTTTTTTGGGACAGAGTTTTGTTTTTGTCACCTAGACTGGAGTGCAATGGCAGCATCTCAGCTCACTGTAACCTCCACCTCCCAGGTTTAAGTGATTCTCCTGCCTCAGCCTCCAGAGTAGCTGGGATTGCAGGTGTCCACCACCGGGCCCAGCTAATTTTTGTATTTTTAGCAGAGACTGTGTTTCACTGTGTTGGCCAGGCTGGTCTCAAACTGCTACTATTTCTGTTTTTTAGGTTGTATCAATTAATATCTATTATCTATTACCATGATAATTCGGTGTAATGACTCCAAAACTTCAGTGGTACACAACAATAAATGTTCACTGCTCTAGCATCTGGAATAAGCTATAGTCTTATCTATACTGTTGCACTAATCTTGGCTGGACTTTTTCATGTCTAAGAAGAGCCACTAGTTATTGGAACATCTAGATTCACCTTAGCTGGGGTAACTGAGATGACCCAGTTCTGCCCACATGTCTTTCCTCTTCCAACAAGTTATTCCAAGTATATTATTGTGGTGATGAGACAGGAGACTAGGGTCTGGAGGTAGGGAACCAAAGGCCAATTCCTGCTGACTTTCTAGAACTAAATCAAAAGGAAAACTCCAACTTTCCAAGCCCAAGTAGAAAAAAGACCAGAGGCTACTCCGTTTGCAATGCCCCCCTCTTTTCTGTATGGCAGATGAAAAATTAAAAGTACCTCTGATTGGTTCCTTCCCACAACCAGTCAGGCTGGTCATGGGCCAAGCCTTCATTTGCAACAGAGTATAACTTTGTAACTTCACTTCAGCCTCCGCTTGGTCACTTTCCACAACCAATCAGACATTTACATAGGGTATAACTTTGTAACTTCACTTCAGCATCTGATCGATTGCTCTGTACAACCAATCAGACCGATCCATTGCTGGCCACTGCTTCATTTACAAAGGATGTACACCAAGTAACCAATGGGTAACTTCTAGAGGGTATTTATATCCCAGAAAATTCTGTAACTAAGCTGTTGATCCACTTGATTGGCCCACTTCCACCCTGTGGTGTGTACCTTCATTTTTAATAAATCTCTGATTTTGTTGCTTCATTCCTTCCTTGCTTTGTTTGTGTGTTTTGTCTAATTCTTTGTTCAAGACCCCAATAACCTGGACACCTTTCATCAGCAACAGTGATAGTAGTGGTATAACCAAGGAAGTAATATGTCGTGCCTCCTAAGGGCTAAGCTTAAAACTTCTTTTTTCAGCCAAAGCAAGTCACATGACTAAGTCCAAGATTCAAGATATGGGGAATAAGACTCTAGCTCTTTAGTAAGCAGAACCTGAAAACCAAAATTCAAAGGGCATGGCTATAAGAATAATTAAAGAGTTGGAAAATTTAATAAAGTCAATTTATCCTTTCACAAGAAGAAACTGAGGCTTAAAGGATTTAAATAACATAGCGTAAATTCATATACCTAGAGCATCACAAAGCAAGATCCACTTTTTTTCCAAATTCCAAAGCTGCAATCCAATACATTTTGACCTTTATTTTCCTTAAAAGTACTTTCTTCCCTTGTCTTCCATGAAGCGTCTTCCTTTAGCTTTACTCTTAATGCACTAGTGATTTGTTATGTCTCCTTTGACTTTTTTTTTTTCCCCCCTTTACCTATTCCTTGTTAGACTATGTAGGGAAAACTCAGAACTATGCTGTACATCTCCATTTTACATAATCTATTTTGAGTTCCATAGAATTGAGTACTTGTGGACAGAAGCCCCACGACCTCAGGTGGGAAAAACAAAAACAAACAAAACAAAAAACTTTCCATTAGCCTCCAGTTAAAATGTATCTTTTTCTTTAAATGTAGGCTACAAAATACATTAGTATTAACAATGCATGAAAATTTGTCATAAGTAAAATAAGCGATAATTTCATATAATTACATATCACAATCACAATGTGATATATCACATTATAATTGTTTCAAGAATCTCAAAATATTATTTAGCTCTATCCAAATTTGAAATTGACATACTTTTTTTTAGGAGGTGAGTGTCCTGCTTGGTTGCCCAGGCTGGAGTGCGGTGGTTCAATCATAGCTTACTGCAGCCTCAAACTCCTGGGCTCAAGCAGTCCCCCAGCCTCAGCCTCCTAAGTGGCTGATTGTAATCAAACATCAGATACATCTTGATATTAAATGTGTCAATGAAGAAGCACATACATTGACTATATTGCAAATTTGTTTAAAAAATATTTTTGACAGTACACATTGCAATACAATTGGCTTGTTTTTTAATTTAATGTATTTTATTTATTATAATTAAAGCATTTGTAAGAGAAGAGTCTTTAGGCATTATGAGACTGAAAATCTACAGTTTAAGAAGGAACTCTTAAAAAGTTAAGTACTCCTTTTACATCTACACTTGCTAAACGATATTAGTCTCCATTGTCATAATTATCTTTCAATTGATGAAAATCTTTCTCTAGCCCTGATACTTCTCCTGAGTTTTACACTCCAATGTTCATTTGGTTGCCTAATGGCACTCTGCTGTTTTGTAGGCACATCAAGGTAGATACATGCGAAACAGAGCTCCTCTGCTCCATAGATATACATGCCTCTTTACCATCCTTTGATCTCTATTGCAGTAATTGTTATCAATACCTGGATATTACAGTCTGCTCCTCTGCCTCACACCTCCACTGTCAATCAGTACTATCTTGTTTGGTCTGCTATAGAGGTCTTCTACTTACCACTTCATATCTGCTCTTATATTTCTCTAACCTATACTCAGCATTAAATCATGTTTCTTTGAAAACACCAATCTTATAAATGGTTTCTTAGTTCACCAAGGATAACACTTAAATGTTTAACATCTTTTTTAGGCCCTCCACTATCTAGATACCCTCTTGCCTCATCTTCTCTCATTATTCTCCTTTCCCTCTGTTGTCAGAAGTCCACTATATCCTGCTTTTTAAAATTTTCTGTATTATTCTTGGGAATTGTTTAGTCAACAGTTGGTTCTCTCTGTGGTTCATAAGTAAAGGATCTGTTCCAGGCTTCTCTCCTTGACTTGTAGGTGACTGTCTTATTTGTCCATCACATCATCGTATTGCAAAATATATTCACCCATCTCAACAAACCCAAAAGTCTTAACTCTTTCCCAAATCTTATCTAAATCAGGTATGGGTGAGTTTGATATGATTCATCCTGAGAAAAAATTCTGTTTCAGCTGTGAACCTGGGATACGATAAAAGTTTTATGCTTCTGAAATAATTTCATGATGGCATGAAATCAGGATAGATATTTCTTAGACATTTCTTTTTCTTTTTGAGACAGAGTCTCCCTCTGTTACCCAGGCTGGAGTGCAGTGGTGTAATCTCAGCTTACTGCAATCTCCTCCTCCTTGGTTCAAGCGACTCTTCTGTTTCAGCCTCCTGAGTAGCTGGAACTACAGGCGTGTGCCACCATGCTGGGCTAATTTTTGTATTTTTCATAGAGACAGGGTTTCACCATATTGGTCAAGTTGGTCTCAAACTCCTGACCTCGTGATCCAACCATCACAGATTCCAAAAGTGCTGGCATTACAGGCACGAGCCACCGTGCCCGGCCAACATTTCCATTTTTTTAAAGAAGAAATCTGAAAGAACAAAGGAGTTATAGGTATCAAGGATGCCTGAAATCTAGCCGGACAAATTTCATTAGATTTTAAGGCTCAAGAATTTTTGCACACAAATTGAACCTGGTGCCTTTACTGTCAAATACCAAATTAAGAAGAAATTGACATTTGCCTGGAAATGTAGATCTTCAAACTTTTTAAATTATCTTTTCTTCTCGTTCTCCCTGTCCAAAATAAAAAATAAACCAAGAGAAGAATAAATTGTTAACTTCGCATATATACATAAGCAACATTTAATCATTAAATGAGATAACATTTGCTGAAAACCTGATTTTTACCTCAGAGTTTTTTGAAACGTGGTTATTGAGGAGATTAACCAATGTCTTCTTGAAAGAATCATCTTTTTCTTTTTGTTTTAATTTCCTTCAAGACTCTTTAGAACCTTTAATTTTTAAAAAAATAAATGACTTTGAATTATCATAACATTTATTCAAACTGGGTGTGGTTGGGTCAGGCTTCAAGTGCTTCTACAGGATTTATGTCATTATTAATAGTCCACCAATTAGTAGAGGTCACCAAAGAACTAGTACTAATACAGAAGGAAACAGTTTAGTAAATACCCATATAGTTGCTTTTGATACCTAATTTTTTTTTAAAGGAGGTAGATAAACTTTCTTATCTAAATAAAAAGTTAGAGATCACTTTGACTGAATCCAGAGACTCAGACACTCTTGTCAAAGACCTTTCTTTCTGTGTTGTCCAGCATCTTTTTCTTTCTCTGTCTCTCTCTACATTTTTTTGATTTGGATTCACCATCTCCTCCTGTAAACAGCTTTACCATAATAGTTTAAGAATCTCCAAACTGACATCTTTTCATCACTGGGGGAACAATAATCCTGGTGAGATTATTTTATTGTTCTAAACCAATTACTTTTGCTAAAGGATGCAGACCTTTGAAGGAGTTATCTCCACCCAAGACTGGGACAAAATCCCAGCTACTGAGTTACTGTGACAAAAAAGTCTACCTGAAATACATGGTGTGAGAAGATATCCCCAGAATTTAAATTTCAACTAGAAAAAAAAAAAGAGTGATACTGGCATGTGTGGCAGTCAGGAATGAATTTAATGCAGAAATTCCAGTCTAGGACTCAAGATAACTGAAAGATGGCAAAGCCACCTTTTGGAAAGAACTTGGTTTCTGAATGGCTGCTGGAACAGTGTTCATCTGCATGGACATTACCAGACACTTTTGTGAGCAAGAAGGAAAACTTCATTGTGTTACAGACAAGGAGAAGATAGAGAACTAAATGTTTTCAAGGGGGAAAAAAAAGGAAAGCATTTTATTGGAGAGGTGGGATGCAAATTGAGTCTTGACAAACGAGCCGATGTGTTACAGTCAGAAATGATAAAAACATGTTTAAAAGCAAACAATGCAAAACAAAAATCTATTGTTTTTAACAACTGTAAAAATATAACAATTATATATTGATGACAAATTGAGTTAATTGGCCTAGTTAGTATTAATGCAAAGGAAAGGATATGAGAAATGCATATATATGTCTAGACAAGGTTGCTTCAGAGATTTCACTGCAATAGTCTTCAAGTTGAACGAAAGAAACATTTAGAAATACAACAAAAAATTCATAGTTTTTTTGTTTTGTTTTGTTTTGTTTTTTTGAGACGGAGTCTCGCTGTGTCCCCCAAGCTGGAGTGCAGTGGCGCGATCTCGGCTCACTGCGAGCTTCGCCTCCCGGGTTCACGCCATTCTCCTGCCTCAGCCTCCTGAGTAGCTGGGACTACAGGAGCCCACTACCGCGCCCGGCTAATTTTTTGTATTTTTTTTTAGTAGAGACGGGGTTTCACCGTGGTCTCGATCTCCTGACCTTGTGATCCGCCCGTCTCGGCCTCCCAAAGTGCTGGGATTACAGGCGTGAGCCACCGCGCCCGGCTAAATTCATATTATTTATACTGCCGTTTAAACTCCTAGTTCATGTTCACATCTGTATTAATCACAGCACCCTTTCCCAATGAGTACAGAGAAGGTCTTGAAATCCTTTGTATATAGCATTCATGCATCACTGCCAATCAACTGGAGATGGCAGTTGAAAGAATGCCTCAAAGTGCATTGGCCATAAATCAGAAAATCCAAATTCAAATTTGCATTTTGCCATGGCTTGTGTCACCTCTGGCTAGTCGCAGCCTCCCTAAATTGCATTTTTCTCATGGGTAACATGGGCTACTTCAAAAATTTGTTCCTCATATCAAATAAGCTAACACATGTGAGATTATTTTGTAAATATACAAAATTGGCATGCAAATTTACGGAGGCATTTTATTTTTGTACACCTTCACTAACCTGCTTTATATCTTATCTCTTAATTTTCATATCTATTTGAGCTCAGAAATCACATATTCTTTCTGTAGGTATATTTTCCAAGTAAAGCGGCAGTCAGACACCAATACCAACATACTTGTTTTTAATGTTTTCCAGTTCTTAAGAAAAAGGTGTTGTTATTTATGTACTAGTCACCTGTCTTGACATATTTGAATGCATATACATAGTATAATTTTTTCTCCTACACAAGTCTATCTGTATGTTTTCTTTTCCATTGATTTATTAAAATAAAAATACTTTGCCATGATAGAAATTGCTTATTTTGGCTGGGCATGGTGGTTTACCCCTGTAATCCCAGCACTTGGGAGGCCGAGATGGGCAGATCAGGAGTTTGAGACCAGCCTGGCCAATATGGTGAAACCCCATTTCTATTAAAAATACAAAAATTAGCCAGACGTGGTGGCATGCGCCTATAGTCCCAGCTCCTTGGGAGACTGAGGCAGAAGAGTAGCTTGAACCCAGGAAGTGGAAGTTGCAGTGAGCTGAGATCGCGCCACTGCACTCCAGCCTGGGCGACAGAGCGAGACTCCATCTCAAGAAGAAGAAGAGGAAGAAGAAGAAGAAGGAGAAGGGGAAGAAAGGGGAAGGGGAAGGGGAGGGGGAAGAAGGAGGAGGAGGAGGAGGAGGAGGAGAAGAAGAAGAAGAAGAGAGGAAGAAGAAGAGGAAGAGGAAGAGGAAGAAGAAGAAGAAATTGCTTATTTTATGCCTGTAAGTAATTAACTATTATTTGTAAAGATATTAAAGTGTTGATAATTATATAAATATATTATACTTATTTTTAATAAAATAACTTTATTAAAAAAGCAAAATAAAAATAAAATGAGAAAAAATAGACATCACTGAATCACAGGTTCTATATTTAAATAGACTAAAATGTCTGCAGGTATTTCTTTCCTGTACATCATTTTGAAATAAAGTACACTATTTATTTTATGGACAGTCCTTGGATGGGCCATATAATTGTCAGACATCTTCTTTCCTCCATTCATCCAATCAAGTATTTTAAGGATAATGTTCTATCAATGAATATTGTTGTGTAAGATATAAAATTTCCATATGTATGTATGATTTTTTACAGAATAAAAGTAAACTAAGCTCCTGAAAAGGAACATGCAATATTGATTCAGACAAAAATGACAAAAGTGAAGAACGACATGTAATGGCAATCTATTCAGAATTTGTAATAGTATAAGAATTACAGACAAGAACGATTGTACATCTCATGATGGAAATGATACAGAGGAAGTCCCAGCTCTGACTTTTACTCTCTGTAAAGATTTTCAAAGTATTATGGAGAGAAGTCGTGAAATACCCAGAATGCCAAAGGGGCCACAGTCAGTAAAGGAAAGGTTTATATTCGTATAAGATTCATGTGAAAAGGAAACACATGCTGGGTGGAATAGATAAAATGGAACCAAACTTTAAACCAATATTTCTAATGGGCCTTTCTTGCATCTGAAACTATTTTGATGATTGGAAAAAGTTGTTACTTTTTGTAGAATTTTTAAAACTCCAGTCCTGCATTAGTTTAAACATGTCAACTTACCCATTCAATTACATAATCACTTTTTTCTCTCTGCGGTGAGTCTGCGTGAACATTAGCCCAGACGGATAGTCACAAATCTGTCCTAATGCCAACTTTGGTCTTATCTTTACCAAAGATGAGGAAAGAAGCACCAATGTGATGAGTTTGCCAAGCTTATTGAGTAAAATGAGTTGCCACTTCAGTTGAATAAAGTTCATTAATTGTACTCAGTATTTGTTAATTTATTCACCCAACATTATTCATTTACAACCCCATTTAGTCCATTCTCTAGAGAAACTATGCCCAGATTTGCAAAATTTATGCCCTCAAGTAATGAGAGCACAATGAGAACACTCTTACACATGTTTGAAGAGTCTCTGTAGAAGAGTCAGAAGAACCTTTGACAGTTTCTTTGAACCGAGTTTAGATTCTGTCATTTCTTAGGCTTATTCCATAATCAAAATCTGTCTTCACAGGCTTCACCACCTTAAAGGTGGTCAAGAATAATAGAAACATATAAATAATAGAAATAATATTTTCTAGCTTACGAGAAAGAAGTATTTGACTCACAATCAGAAAGATAGATACTTTGTTGGGGGTCGTACTCATGCATTTATTTATTTAAAAAATCAGCACATATCTGTCAATTCAGTAGAATGGAATAGAGAGGAGCATGGATTCTGGAATTGGGCGATCTTTTATTTTGTTTACAGCTCTACCACATTTGAAATATTTAAGCTCTACCGAATCATTGGATAAATGACTTTATTTCTCTGTGCCTTAATTTTCCATCTATAAGATGATGGTATTAACAGAAATTATTTTCTGGTTTTATTTGAATTCAGTACATGTTAATTGCTTGGCATAATGGCTGGCCCATATAGAAAAAGCTTGTTGATAGCAGTAGTAGTAATGGTGGTGATAGTGACAGTTGGGATAGTGGCAATGAAACTCTGTAAGGTTCTGTATTATAAATAAAAAGATAGCTTTTCATTCATCAAGGACTGTTATTACTTTGATGACAACCATATTATTATCTTTATTTATTCCCTTCACATCCATAATCTTACTTACTTGTGTGAGTAATCCATCAGTGTTAAATGAGGGCAGGGACATTTTCTATTGTTCATTTTTATATCTTTTAGCACCAAGAAGAATGATGCCTGAAACAGAGTACATATTCAGTGAATATTTGTTAAATGAATAAATGCACTACCGTCACCTTTGCTGTTTGCACGCTCTCTCTCTCTCTCTCTGTGTGTGTGTGTGTGTGTGTGTGTGTGTGTGTGTGTGTTTATCCCTCATATTACTGCTCTGTGTTGCTGGGAACAGGAGACGAGAATAGTAAAAATAAATTTTCCCATCTCATCACCAACTGTAATATCACCTTTTACTTCTCTAACAGTTATTAGTGAGAACCTGGCTAAATAAAAGATTCTGGGAAATACATATCCTACCCTCATTTAATCATTCCTGGTAGGTATAATTATAAAATTTTGAAGTAATTCTGAGGATAAACTTTATTTTCTAATTCCTATATATTGTAGTAATTAGATGATGATTTTGTATTTAAAATAAAGAGTTCCAAACTCAAACTAGTGTTAAAGTTTATCTCTGGTTTTATTAAGTATCTCATCTCATTGTCAGGTTATTCAACCATGCCATCACACTCCCCAGTTTAGCCATTTAAAAAAAAAAATTACTTATACCCAAAACTGTGTAAGGTGGTAAATATATCTCCAATTCTTCATCTTTTAAACTCTAAATTAAACTACTGGCCATATAAGAAAAAAGGAAAACAAAGATCACCAAGAAAAATCTTGTGTTTCTCTCATACCAGCCTCTTGCAATTCCTAAACAAAGGCGATTCTTATTAGTCTCTTTAGGATATCTGTCCCGAGTGAATTGGTTCTCTATCACAGTAGGGATAGGACTGAAGACTGGCCTGCTGATGACTGAGTTTCATATGTACAAGAGTAAACAACACTTCCACTTGCCAGTGGGAGATAGGCTTAATTATGCTTACAGCTGTGTCCCTCATGAGGCCATTCCTGCAACAATCTGGCTCTCTGCTTGTTTTCCTACAGTTCTCTACCGTGGAGATGAAACTTTCTAGTCTAGTGTGTCAGCTCATGCTGACTCAAATCATTAACTGATTCCAGCTGTTCTCCCATAGCAACAGACAGTTTCACATCTGCAGGGCCATTTGGATCTCTGATATAGTGGCAAAGATCACTTCTTGACTATGTTTTGCAATTTTAGGTTATAGTTAGAATTGGAGTCAATTTAAAATGAAAAGTTTTGATTACGTTGTATTCTGACTACATGGTGACTTTCAATGTCTCTTTATGAGGGTTGAAAAGTAAACTCTGTAATTTGAAATCCATATTAAAATAAGTGGAGATTGCACACATATACAAGGAACACAAATCAATAACTTAAAACTAAAAATAAACTAGGATTTATCATTAACTGTGAACAAAAAATAAGAATGTTGAATTTCCACTAATGAGCTATGTGACCCTAACAAGTAAACTAACATCTCAGAATTTTTTTAATTTATAAAATAAGATAGAATTAGATGATGTCTAGTGATATTTTGGTCCTTAATTATATATTATATTTTATGTTAAATAGAGTACAGAAATACAAAACTATCACAATTATATGATAAACTGAGTTTTTGTTAGAAAAAACAAAATGTTATAGATTGAAAATACAGTTCTGCAGATTCTGGAAAAACAGTTGCTTTGTATAAAACATACCAAACAACAGTGATTAATCAATAAATAGTAAGTGAATTTTGAGAGCAATGGTAATGAAATATGATATTCAAAATCAATTATTTTAGAAAATGAAAGCAAACTAGTGAGGTAACAAAGGAGAGGGATTGATTTGACAGGCTCAAAATTCTGCTCAGTCCTTATTTGCCTCTATCAGAAGAATAAACATGCATGTGCTTTCATCAGTGGTGAATATTCTCTCTCAAGGTAACAAGCTTCTTTTAGACCATTTTTTAAATCGACATATTTTCTACTCGAAAAAGAAAACTTTTAGCTTGGCATGGTGACTCATACTTGTAATTCCAACACTTTGGGAGGTCGAGGTGGGGAGATCACTTGAGGTCAAAAGTTTGACATCAGCCTGGACAACATAGTGAGACTCCATCTGTATAAAAATTAAAATGAAAACATTAGCCAAGCGTGGTGGCACATACCTGTAGTTCTAGCTACTCTAGAGACTGAGGCATGAGGATCACTTGAGTTCAGGAGTTAAATGTTACAGGGAGCTGTGATTGCTCCACTGCCCTGCACCCTGGGTGACAAAGCAAAATCCTGCCCCAATAGAAAACAACAACAACAACAGCAACAACAAACTTTCAAGATCTTCTGTTAAAAAGAACTTTTATAAAGATAACAGGTGTTATTGAGAAAAAAAAAACAAAATCCCTATGCTATCTGATTTCTATAAGGAGAACTAGTAGTTCAGACCCTTTACATTCAAGGTTGGACTTTTTGTTTCCTTCCTTTTTGTCTTCCTGCCTTCCTTCTTTCCTGCATGCATTTTTATACTATCTGAACCTACAAAAGACTTGATGTGGCTTCAAAACTGGATTATCACAACTGTCTCTCAACTAGTGTCAGCTTCTAATATAGTGCCCATTTAAATTATTCTTATAGTTGCACAGATGAGATCGTTTAATTTTTAGTCCAAAATTATTGCATGCTTTACATGTTCTCACACCCTCTACTAGTTTACATAAATGTCTCAGCCTAGAATTCAAGACTTTACTTCTACTAACCTGAATTATAAACACACACACACACACACACACACACACACTGTTTTTCCTATATATAGAATGAATATTAATTGCACCATCCACTAAAGCCAACTATTCTAGTGACTCTCACTCAAAAGTATCTGCAAATGTCTGGCTTAGGAACCTTACTTCACATTGTTCATTTTACCTAGATTCCTCAGCCTACTTCTCTTCAATTATATCATTTCTTCCCTAGAAAATAAGGCTTCTCCAAATCACGTACAATCTTAGCAAAGACATGATTACCAGATACACAATGGAACCTCCTTCCTGTCATTGGACATCTACAATTTACTTCTTCCTGCCATTTGGAATATATGCAGAGGTAGGATGGTAAATGTTGGGGGATGGAATATAGGAGTCACTAAATGTCAAAGTTTACAGATTGTTCTGATATAAATAATCTGCCGATGGCTAATTTCAAGCTCACAAAATGACTTCACTGAATGGAAAGTCGAAAGGGTTGTGTACAATTGGGTATTGTCACCAGTACCAGCACGTAGGGCTTGCTTCTTCAATCTGATCATTAAAAGAGGCTGAAGTGTAAGTAATACATTTTAAAATATTTGAAATTTTTATTTCTTCTTAAGAATACTCTGGCATCTATAGTGTACATATATTATTTCCAAATGTCCAGAATGCCTTTCTGGGACATATGAGGATGAATGTAATCAGGTGCTCTCCATTCCCAGAAATCTTATAATTTGATTGTCTGCAAAAATGGTCTTTTCCAGAACACTTTACAATTCACATTCATTATCTGTCATTATTATTTTATCATCTTATCATATATGTAATAATTGATTATTTTCCTTTTATAGAAGAGGAAACTGCAGGTCAGCTGATATAAGCAATCACTTCTAATATGTGAGAGATAGTAAATAACAGGGCCAGGACTTGATTCTAGATGTTTTGACTTCAATGTGAGGGGAAAAGCAACAGCAAAACATTCACATTTTAGCAGAAAATTCTTGACGAGTAAGATGTTAGCCTGAGATATTTAAGTAACTTGATAATGTGCATACATTGCTATTCTTTACTCTTCAAAATTCAAAATTCATGTATCAATTCAAGATTTCCCTATATTTTAAATTAAATCAATAACTATTTTTTTCTTATATGAATGTATCTCATAACCCTGTCTAATAGATTGAGATGGGCTAGGCTTCTTCAACTTATGTTTGTTCTTTTTGTTGAGTCAAACTAGTTTTTCTCAATGCTGACGGCTTTATCACAAACTAACAGCTGTTAAATTAAGTTTAGCCTAACGTTGCCTCCTTACATATTTTAAATTTGGCCTAAAGGTCTCTTTGAACATTATGAACTATAACCTAACTGGATGGATAAACAAATTGTAACCTACTCTTGTACCAATCACAGATTTCAGTCAATCACAGGCAGTCAGTTGTTGAACCTGTGTTCAAATAAGACTGACACTGAGCTGTAACCAATACAGCAGATTCTGTACCTTTCTTTCTCTGCCCATAAATTCTCCCCAACCACGCAGCATTGCAGGAGTCTCTGAATCTGCTCTGATTCTGAGGACTGCCCAATTCACAAATCATTTTATTTGCTAAATTAAACTCCATTAAATTTAATTTGTCTGAAGTTTTTATTTTAACAGAGCCAACAACCTAAAATAAGAGAAGCAAAGCCATGCTACATAAATTCATTTGACAAAACCATCTTAGGGAACGTAAAAAGAGTCTGTCTTTGATTCTCTTTCCAAAATCTTCCTCTTTGACTACTCTGAAATACTTCCGTGGGTTTCTCCTCTTACCTTTATTCCTTTACCTATATCTTATTCTAGCTATGCATTGCCTAACTTTGCCCAATTTTTTTTCTTCCATATTCTTACCGGGTCAAGCATCTCAGATGTAAATTTATGTAAGCATTGATCTTTACCAAAGGCATTTGCATTTTAATAAAGGGCTAATGAAGATGAAGGCAGAGGAGGGTACATTTAAAAAAGAAGAGAAAAGGAAAGAAAATATAAGAAAGGTGCCAATTATATTTCTAGTGGAGTAGGCTGTCTTAATTTACTTACTCATAAAGTCTGTCCAATTAACATCAGTAAGTGTGTAGGGGAGGAACAAACATGTCCATCCTATTGTGTTGCAGCCCTTCTTTCTGTTTAGTATCAGTACTGCCAAGAACCAAAAATTTACAGTAAATTTTCACATAGTGTCTTCCAAATCAGGTCTTCTGTAGCACACAAAACATTCTCACAGATAGGTTAAATGTGTTTTTATGTACTGAATGAGATTCTTGAGCAGCTATTGGGGAAATGATACTTGTGGATGTCTAATATTCTAGCATCCAGTTTATGAAAGAGAGATATGGTCCTAATTCTACCACTCAGCAATTATCCTAATTGCTGAGAAATAGTTGCCAGCACACACACACACACAAAATGTTGGCTTCTAGTTTAAATTAGAAACTCTGTCTGTGAAACAAAGGAAGAAATAAAGAAAGGAAGGAAGGAGAAAGGAAAGAATGAAAGGAAAGAAAGAAAGAAAGAAAAAATGATTTTCTAAATATGCACTAAATGGCAATATGAAAACAATTTTAATGAGAAAAAAACACTATAATTTTTAATGTTTATTTTAGTCTCAAATTTTTTCTGAGCCAATATAAGTGACCATGGCCTGCGGAACACAGCCTCACGAGGTTCTGACAAAGTGCACGTAGGTGGTCAGGTTACAGTTTGTTTTTATACATTTCAGGGAGATAGTAATTGCAGGTAACATCACGTCAGTACATGGAAGGTATACGTTAGTTTGGCCTGAAAAGATGTGTCATCTTGAAGTAGAGGCTTACAGCTTATAGGTGAATTCAGATATTCTTTAATTTGCAATTGGTTAAAAGACTGAAGCACTGTCCAAAGACTTCAAGTCAGTACAAAGGAACACTGAGGTTAAGATAATGGGTGTGCTATCTGTTGTGTGATGCTATACCAGGGTCAGGTTGGAAGTAAGCCACATTATACCAGATTAACAATAGGTTAACCAGTTCAATGAGATTTTATGATTTGTAAGCTGTGATTTAACCCTTGCCTTGCAAGGCCTTAGGTCTTGTTTGTAATTTGGTATCTTATTGCCACAAAGAGTCCATTCTGTCAGTCTCATGATCGCTATTTCACATTAATGCTGGTCAATTGTGTCTAAATTCCCTGCACTTTGGGAGGCCAAGGCGGGTGGATCACCTCAGGTCAGGAGTTCAGGACCAGCCTGGCCAATATGGTGCAACTCTGTCTCTACAAAAATACAAAAATTAGCCAAGCATGATGGTGGGTGCCTGTAATTCCAGTTGCTCTGGAGGCTGAGGTGGGAGAATTATTTGCACCTCGAGGCTGAGGTTGCAGCATGCCGAGATCATGCTATTGCACTCCAGCCTAGGTGACAGAGGAAGACTCCATTCCCCCTCCCCAAAAAAAAGAAAAGAAAAAAAAAAGCACAACAACAACAATAAAAATGAGATCAGTTGATTGGGGGGAGGTCTGGATTTTATTTGTTGTTTACAATTGATTTAGGAAAAATTAGTTATATTTTTTAGTTGGTGTGACATGAATAATTTGTTCTTGCCCAAATAGAGGACTCTCCTTTACCACTGATTCTTGGAAGTAATTTCTAAATGCTTTAAATTTCCTGAGTGATAGGAGTGTCTTCGTTATTCATAGTGAGCCCCTCGGACCACACTTAATAATTTATGCTAATGAGGTAACTCATGGTGGACCATTGGAGATACAGGATATAATGATCTTTAGGAAGAGGGTTGCTGAAAACTGAGTTCAACAACAGTGGCAATCAATCAATCAATCAATCAGTCATGACTACATAAAGAAGCCCAATAAAAATTCCATACACTGAAGCTTGGATGAATTTCATAGTTTGTCAATATTCCTTGCCCTAGTCCATTTTGTGTTGCTATAAATAAATAACCGAGACTGGGTAATTTATAAAGAAAAGAAGTTTATTTGTCTCTTCATGCTGCAAGCCATATAAGAAGCATGGCACCAGCATCTGCTCCTGTTGAGGGCTTCAGCAAGCTTCCTCTCATGGCAGAAGTCAAAGGGCAGTAAGCATCCCATGACACGAGAAAGGAAGAGAGAGAGGAGAAAGGTACAAGACCCTTTTTAACAATCAGATTTGGGGGAACTAACAGAACAAAAATTCACTAACATGAAGAAAATATCACCAAGCCATTCATGATTGATCTGGCCGGACGACCCCAGCATCTTTCAACCAACCAGCCCCACCTCTAACATTAGAGATCAAATTTCAACATGAGATTTGGAGAGGACAACTATCCAAAATGTATCATTGGCTATCCCTGGAGGGTAATGCATCCGGAGGACAACAGATACGTTTTATTTGGAACTGTGTCTTTTTATTTGGCTGGTTTCAATATATCATTTTCCTGTAATAAACTGTATTCAGTGTATAACAACATTCAGTGGGTTTTGTGAGTATTTGCGGCAAACTAAAAGTTGGTGTTCAAAGTGTTGGATAGAATTGAAGTCTGAAAGACTATGCCTTCAAACTTCACAGTTCGGCTAATGCCAGGTAAGTGACCTAAAAAAACGTGAAAAACTAGTTTATGTTAGTTTTTTTGTTTGTGTGTTTTTTTCTCAATGTTAATTCCAGGATGACGAAAGCTTGTATACTTGTCTTCAAATACTAAATTCCTATCATTGACTGAGATTTCTGTTTCAATAAGAAAATATTAATATTGGAAATTCTATGAGATATTCAGAAAACAGCCTGTTCTTATTCAGAACCTCACATATGTTTATCACTCTTTGAGAATTTATAAATTTATATGTTTGTGAAATTACTCTTAGCAGAAATCAAGGGAGGAGACATTACCAACTAGAAGAAAATTGAGCAATGGCTTAGTATAAAGTACTGATGATAGAAGAAAAGAAAAAGAGAGGATATACTTAAATGAATACAACTATTCTACATTCGAGTTTTGGATTGTAGAGGAAATGCTTCTGTTACTATAAAGAAGGAGCCAAGTCTTTAAGACACACTGCATGTCCTTACACTCTTTCATCACATTTTCAAAACAGACACGAGTCCATTTCCATGAAACACCACAGTCTCTCAAGTTGAATGAGTTAGATGAACTTATGTAAGTATTGCCATGAGATCTTGAAGTGCATTGATAAGTATGCCAGCATAATTGAAGATGTTGAAACGGCCTCGTTGTCCTGGGTGACACCAGAAGTTCTTTGTCTCACAGCCGAGGAAGTTAAGGACAAGGAACCACACCAAGGGTGACGTTAGAGCAGATGTTTAATAGCAAAAGAAAGAAAACAGCGCTCTGCTGTAGAGAGGGGCCCCGAAAAAGTTGCCCATTTCTCAGTGAAATGCAAGGATTTTTATAAATGAGCTAGTGGGGAGCAGGAGCGGGTATCTTATCTACTTAAGGCACAAAAAAAAACCAGTTAAGACTAGGTGTGTTGAAAAGAAATCAGGCACATTCCTCAGCCCCGGGCTCAACACAAACAGGCCCAGTACAAACACATCCCACCATATATCTCTCAACACAAACAGGCCCAGTACAAACACATATCTCTCAATTTCCTGAAGCCCAGTACAAACACCACCTGGAAAATCTCTGATAAGGACACAGCCGTTTGTAGTTTTACTGAAAGCTCGGGAACCAATTGTAATGCTGTAACCAAAAGAATTCCTTTGTTCCTCTGTAACTTTGCTATCCTATCTACCTCGGGCTATAAAAGGCAAGCACTCGCATTGTTCGGGGCCCTCCTGTATGCGGTGGAACGGAGGGACCAAGTTCGAACTTGTAGTAAAAGATCCTTGCCGCTTGGCTTTGACTCTGGACTCTGGTGGTCTTCTCTGGGGAACAAACGGTCTGGGCATAACAGTGTCATCCGCATAAGGCATGAATCTCTGGCAGCCACCACCCCAACCTTTTATTGCACAGGCGGGTCCTTAGCCTAACTTACTCCATGTTGCTCATCTTTTCCCTACTGTGCATGCGGTTGGCCGAGTCAGAACCCTCCGTGGTAAATGTGCGTGGCCCAAGGTAGTTCCTCTTATTCCTGCAGCTGCAAGCGCCGCTCCCTCCCCGCTCCTCCCCTCCCCGCAAGCTTCCTTATCTGAGTATGTCCAAAAAAGGAAACAATGTGGTCACTAGGGTCCCCAGTGTGCTTACTAGGGCCCACCTTGGGTATTTGAAACTTGCTGATTACCCAGGAGTCTCTCCTTCTGTGCTGGAACTCCCTTCCTTATCTATGTTTGTAGCCCAATCTTCCAAGCTGCTGTTTGCTAGAGAGGGAAGTCTATTGAGGACTTTTTTCCCTATCTGCCTATCTGGTTTCTTCCTTTCTGCTCTCTCAATATGAAGATAAGACTATTGAATTACATATCGTCTTTATCATTTCCAATCCCTTCTACGTAAAAGACTTCCAAAATAACCAACTTTGCTACAATCAAGGTAGAGATATATTTATCTAGCTGAGATAATGATTCAACATTCCTATATTCTTTCAGATAACGGCATCATGAACATTTGAGAGAGAGAGAGCTAGATAAATTCCACTCCAGAGCTAGCCTCTATGCTTTTGACAAAATGCTAAATATTCCGTCTTTCTCTGTTGCAAAAGTACATAAATTTAGAAAAAATACATTTTTTTGCTATATTTGTGTGGCATTTGGTAAACTACACGTTTAAAAATATACGTCAATCATCCTGCTAAGCAACCTATTTAAAATGTTAATATGTAATACCAAGTGATGCCTGTTGGTGGCTCAATATGTACAGATCTTTCTACAATGGTTGATCTTATCAACTTTGCCCCAGATATATAATTGTTAACTTTCTAATAGAACATAGTTTCTATTGCATGGAAATGATTTCATGAGTTTGGTCTTTAAATTATCAGTCTCTGGATGTTCTCTAGTAGTCTCTATTTTTGAGATGTACTAACCAGCCAAGCTGCTGTACTTAAAGTATGTATGCAGTGAATTTACCTTCCTTGAGTAAAGATTTTCATAAAGAGAAGCAACATGATGAAGCTGCAAATTCTGTTACCCATAGGGAGACTTTTTTCAAAAAAATTATCTTCTCTGTAAGTATCAAATATGCCACATGCATTTAATTAATGTTCCCTCCATTTCATTAAGTTAAAGAATGAACAGTTTATTAGAGAAACACAGATATTGAGGCAGTTTTATTTTCTCTGAGAGACTGGCAATAGAAATATGGAAAAGCCTTTTTCTCCATTTTTCTACCCATTCCTCTGAATAAACTGTTACTAAACACTAGATAACTTTTCAAAGGAAGATGCCAGCTGTGTCTTTTTTTTCTGGATTAAAAAAAAATGAGAGCCTTCCTAAGATTCCTCAGAATGTAACAACTGAACAAACTATATATAGGAGTAAATAGATTTGAAATCATTAACGAAACACCTAGGCTGAAACATAAAGAACATTGTGTTCTGAAAGAATCCAGAAAAGGGAAATTTTTTATATACCTGTAATTGTCTCTTATTTCATTTTTTAAAAGATTTCTATATACTTGTAAAACAGCCTAAATTACAACCTCATATGTGAAAAACAATAAGGATAGGTGTGAGATACAAAATACATTTTGAATTATTTTCTGAAACCCTTATAGGGTATTTAAAGATGATGACTAGTATATATTAAATATTAGAAACAAAATAGAAATTAGAAGATCTAATTGGACTCAAGCAGCTCTTGTAATTTTTCATGCTCCATTTAATAAAAATAACCTGCCTCTAATAAAGAAAAACTCCACTAAAAATGGATTGTTCACTGGAATTGTGAAGGGGTGGCCTGCCCCTCCACACCTGTGGGCGTTTCTCCTTAGGTGGAACGAGAGACTTGAGAAAAGAAATGAGACACAGAGACAAAGCGTAGAGAAAGAAAAACTGGGCCCAGGAGACCGGCGCTCAGCCTACA
This sequence comes from Theropithecus gelada, assembly GCF_003255815.1. Classification (NCBI taxonomy): domain Eukaryota; kingdom Metazoa; phylum Chordata; class Mammalia; order Primates; family Cercopithecidae; genus Theropithecus; species Theropithecus gelada. The sequence goes on along the minus strand of NC_037682.1, from coordinate 27,477,734 downwards.
GAGGACCCGCGCCGACACTGGTCTCTGAGTTCCCTCAGTATTTATTGATCATTATCTTTACCATCTTAGAAAAAGGGAAGTGGCAGGATAATAGGATCATCATAGGGAGAAGGTCAGCAGTAAGACATATGAATAAAGATCTCTGTGACATGAATAAGTTTAAAGAAAAGTGCTGTGCCTTGATATGCATATGTAAACATCTCCATAAACCTTTTTAGTGCATAAAGAGCAGCATTGCGCTAGCAAGTCCCACCTTTCGCCCTAAGGCGGTTTTCTCCTTTCTCAGTAAACAGAACATACAATCGGTTTTATACTGAGATGTTCCACTGCAGGAGACAGATGCTTTTCTGTATCTCAACTGCCAAGAGGCCTTCTTTCCTCTTATACTAGTCCTCCTCAGCACAGACCCTTCACGGGTGTCAGGCTGGCGGACGATCAGGTCTTTCTCTTCCCACAAGGCCATATTTCAGACTATCACATGGGGAGAAACCTTGGAAATACCTAGCTTTCCTAGGCAGAGGTCCCTGCGACCTTTGGCAGTGTACATGTCCCTGGGTACTTGAGATTAAGAGAATGGTGATGACTTTTCACAAGCATACTGCCTTCAGGCACTTGTTTAACAAAGCACACCCTGCACAGCCCCAAATCCTTTCAACCTTGAGTCACCACAGCACATGTCTCCTGCAAGGACAAGGTGGGGGTAGGGTCACAGATTAACAGCATCTCAAATACAGAACAAAATGGAGTCTCTTATGTCTATTTCTTTCTATATAGACACAGTAACAGTCTAATCTCTCTTTTCCCCACAAATTGAATGATAATAATATCTATCATTGCACTGGATGGTAAGATAAGAAAAGTATTAGTGAGTTGTATATAACACTTAAAGAAGAATATTTTCTATCATCTTATTTTTTTCTGTTTTCTCTTTGATATAACATCTCCAGTATATGTCATAAAAAATTATGTACATTATAAATTACTTGTTGCATATTGTCTTAGAAACAAAATGCTGGCTGGGTGCAGTTGCTCACTCCTGTAAACCCAGCATTTTGGGAGACTGAGTTAGACGGATCACTTGAATTCAGGAGCTCAAGACCAGTCTGGCCCACATGGTGAAACACTGTCTCTACTAAAAAATACAAAAATTAGAGGCGTGGTGGCGCATCTGTAATCCTAGCTACTCAGGAGACTGAGGCAGGAGAATCACTTGAACCTGGGAGGCAGAAGTTGCAATGAGTCAAGATCGCGCCACTGCACTCCAGCTGGGAGACAAAGTGAGATTCCATCTTAAAAAAAATATGTATATATATATATATATAAAATCCATGGTAAGTTTCTTAAAATAGGTAAGGTTTTGTTGTGAGCAGTGAAAATGGATTTGATTGATTCCGTTTTTCAGTATATGTAACAAGTAACACTTCAACAGTCTTGAATTCTCACGTGAGAAAAAGGAAAAATGTATTTGCCATTTTGGTAAGTTTCACTTAGAATCAAATTTTTAATGAATATTTCCCACCCAAATAATGATTTCTTGATTTCAGGTAGCTTTTAACTAACTTTGCTTAATGTATTTCAGAGGTGCACAATATAAATACATTATTGGCTATTTACAGGTATTAGTAACCCATCAAGATGTATTCTTTTATCATTTAAATCCATTTTAATATAACAACTAACATTTGCACAGCACTTTACCAGTTACCAAGTCATATTTTGACTTCTAATATATTTTATTTCACTTCTCATATCTCCTTGAGGTAAGAATTCTTCCTTTTATTCATTTGTAGTTGAGGAAGCAAACAATCCAAAAAAACCCATAATAACTTGCATAAGATCATATGACCAGGATGCCAAAATCAGACCTTTGACTGTTTCTTCCATTATAACATGCTGTTAAACATTTGGTATAAGAAATTAAGCTCACGTTATAATTTGAGATGATTAATTTGTTAACTGGGTTTACTGATGGGTTCATTCACTCCTTCTACAAATATTGGTAAGCACTTACCACACATGTGCTTAGCATTATGCTAGGAGCAATGATACAATGATAAAGATTATATCAAGAGTATTGCTTCACTGATATAAAGATAAATAATGGGTTAACTTAAATGCAATACCTACATACTTTAAAGATGCATCTGTAAAACATATGGCTATATGCTAATGAGGGGCAGAGGAAAGAAATAACTACATTTTTCCATTAAAGTCAAGGTAGGCTTAACAGGGACAATCACTAGAAATGAATCTTGAAGAAGTCGGAAACATACAAAGAGCCAGGAATAAAGTTTTCAGGACAGAGGAAAGAACATTGTCAAAGGCAGACTGATTTTTAGTTGGTTTTATGAAGGCTTTCAAATTATCTTCCGAAAAGACATGCTTATTATCTACACTTAAGACAGTTTGTTCCAGCTCAAATCCTCACCTCATTTCTGCTGCATTTGGCACCCTACCCATAACAGCATTTACTTAAAACTCACTACACATCCAGAACTACTATAAATAATTTCACAAGTGTTTTTAAATTTTAAAATTAAAATGTATTTCATTTATATACTATTTGTTTCACATTTTACAGATGAGGAAACTAAAGAACAAAATGCTTAGGTACTTTGTAAAAGTTATTGTATCAAATAAAAGCAAAATACCACAAAAATTTAAAATTTAAACTAACAAAAAGCAAAAGAAGACCACAATCCAGGCAATTTGACTCTTAAATCTCTGCTCTTAATCTTTACATCACTTTATATGTTCCTTTGTACCTGATATTGGATGTTATCTGTCCATTTGTTTGGATTTTGAAAATACTAATTAATTTCTTAATGCAGAAAAATATTTTATTTAAAGTGAAATGAATACCAAATTGACTTTAGTGTTTCATCAATCTATTTTTATTGGGATTCTTAATGGGCAGTGACATGATAAGTTAAAAATGTTAGCCAGACACAATGATTATTTCACCAAAAAGTTAGGAGCAATTTGGATTTGATCAAATTACTAAACCTGTGAATCTGTTTTTTTATATGAGGAATGGAAGTTTCAATACCTGCTCCAGTGGGCACTTATGATTCTTGGCTAATCAAAATCCTTCTACTACAATTGTGTGATTTCAGTGTGTCTTGATTTTATGAATCTTACAATCCTAAGGTAAAATATAACATAATGATGTACTATTAAAGAAATAGAAACAGCATTCAGCTTTCCTTGCAACTAGAGTAATCTAAGTTCTATTAAGCACATACATTTGTTATGCCCAGACCCTCTGTTCCCCAAAGAAGACCACCAGAGTCCAGAGTCAAAGCCAAGCGGCAAGGATCTTTATGACAAGTTCGAACCTGGTCCCTCCATTACACAGTATACAAGAGGGCCCCGAACAATGCGAGTGCTTGCTTTTTTATAGCCCGAAAGTTACAGGGGAACAAAGGAATTCTTTCGGTTCCCGCGCTTTCAGTAAAACCTTGAACGGCTGTCTCCTTATTGGAGACCTTCCAGGTGGTGTTTGTACTGGGCTCAGGAAGTTTGAGAGATATATGGTGATATGTGGTGGGATGGGAGGATGGGATGTGTTTGTACTGGGCTTGTTTGTTTTGAGCCCGGGGCTGAGGAATGTACCCGGCTCCTCTCACATTCATACAAGACATTGATTTGAAAAGGAGCTATTGATGGAATATGCATCTATTGTGCTGTCAGAGACGTTGCTGGAGGCAACCTGGTCCTGAGGTCCTCAGCAGAAGTTAACTTATTAGTTAGGTCCCACCAAGCTTGAGTGTTTTCTTGCAGGCTCAGCCTTGCCAACAATTCTGGGAGACTTCTAAAACTCTTTAATGAATCTGTTCCTGATATTGCAAATAGAGTGGATTCTGTACTTTTCAACTCAGATGATCAACACACCTAGTTTTCAAAACGAGCAAGGCATAATATAAAGCACTTACTGCAATTGCAGCACATGAGGGTTGTTCAGCAAATGTTGGCTCTTGATATCCAAATGTAAATTTCTGCTTCTGTGTTATAACAAATATCTAGCAATCCTGTGTTAGGTAATAACACAGTTTATGAATTATTTTAGCCATACTTGAAGTATCTTCCTGTTTTTTTTTTTCCTCAGATAATATATTGAGCCCATTTTAGATAGACCTAAAGTTCAATATCTATTTTTTTAAATAGCAAATTTTGAAATACTTAAACAGTAAATAGGTTTTCAAACTCATTAATGGCTTTAGCCTAGGTTGTATTAAATTTTGTACAATTTTTAATATTACAAATCTCATACACATGTGAAAAATCATTATTTCTCCAAGAAAGTAAATCATATATAATGATCTTAAAAGCAATGGCATGAATTAAGATGATTTTGACTTATTATGACATTGATATTCTAGCTGTGGTTGTCAGAATCAATTGATAAAATGGCTTCAAAAATATTGATGGTGTTGGCGTGTGAATAAAGTCCTATATGACCCAAGTGATTTTTAGCTAGAGAAGCCTAAAAGACCTTCATGTATTTGGTTCTTTTTATGAAGCAGTTATGAGTATCCATCTCATGAAAAATTCCTCTAGAAACAACAAAGTATTTTTTTTTTCAGAAACAAAGTGCTAATTAAGAAAAAAAAAAAAGAAAACTCACATGAAGAAACCAAGGTTGTCAATTTACATCCACATATCTTAGAAATGAAAGGTTGCATTCATAGAAACGTCTCTTTTCCCTTAGGAGTGGGGTGATAGATCATGCAGCACACAAAAACCGTAGGAAAACTGAGGTCCAGAACGCCCCTAATGATTTCAGGGAATCTTTATGTGATTTGTCCTCTGTGAGTGAGGATGGGAATGGTTCAAAGGAGAAGCATGTCTTCTCTTCCTCCTCCTCCTCCTTTTGTTTAGGTTTGTGATTCCAACAATACATTTATATAAAATAAATAAAAACACTGATGAAATAGTGTCTAGGATAATTGACATATTTCCTAGGTTCTGCAGATTGGAGAATTATGGAAGAAAATATTAAATAATTGCATAAAATATTTTCTTAGTTTCTTCCTCAGGCTTTTATCATTATTTTTATTGACTAGATATGGAAACAAATGAAGTTTCAAAGTGTCATTGTTTAAAAATAACACAAGGAACTATGCTTGGAAGCTTTAATGGCAAAGCAGTTATTTAAAAAATATTCAATTATTTATTCACTATAAACTACGTGCTATGTAATGTGCTAGGCAGTGAGAGTTGGAGCAAAGAAGACAGCTGTCAAATAAATGAGCATAAATAAATAAGCATACAACTTTTTGTGGGGTTCAGAACGCTTATTGAAATTGTTCAAAAACTTCAAAATGCCTTCCTGTTTTTCTCCTAAGAGTGTCAGACATAATCAATATGACGATCTCTTCTATGGTACAATACTTCATTGGTTTTCAATAAGTATCTGCCCACCACTTTGCTCTTCCCTTGTGCTATGCAGCCTACATGAACATGTTTGTTGTTGGTGATTCTGGGTTTGTTGTTGTTGTTTTTCTATTTGGTGCTTTTATTATTTTTAGTTTTAGTTTTCATTTCTTAATAATTGTACATAGTGATGTTGTGATACATATAATGTATAGTGATCAGATCAGGGTTATTAGCATATCCATCATCTTAAACATTTATCATTTCTTTGTGTTGGGAAAATTCCATATCCTCCTTCTAGCTATTTGGAACTACATATTTTTGTTAGCTGTAGTCATTCTACAGTGTCATAGAACACGAGAACTTATTCCTCCTATCAGTCTGTAATATTGTATCATTCAACAAATTCCTCCCTATATCCTCCACCCCACCCCCACTTCCTCCTACCCTTCCTAGCCTCTAATATCCTTCGTTCTATTTCATAGATGTACCTGATGATGTTTTGTGCCACATGATCCCATTTTACTGGAGTGAGGACGTCTTATATGAGGGCAGATCCTTTATGAGATAGCCAAGTTACTTGTAAATAGGAATTGGGAAACTTGAAGCAAATGGGTAGAAATTGAAATTAAAAGAAAACAATTCAAGGAAAAGTAAGAACATAATGAAAATGTATAAGGTAAAGTTATGAGAAAGAAATGAAACTTATTGGAAGGGAAAAGAGGGAATGTACATTCGAAGAGAAACAGAAATGTCATTGGAGAAAGACCACGGAAATAAGAAGACAGNTTTTTTTTTTTTTTTTCTGGAGTTGCCAGTATAATCCAATATGGTATTTGGTGGTGGTAATACTGATTTGTCTGAAATAACCAATAAACAATGAAGAGATTTTCAAAAGGCAAAAGCCTTAGTGCTTGTCAATTTTGACACTAGAATTTGTTGCGACTCCAGGTCTTATTTGATTCATATGTAACATTAATCCAGTTGAACCTGACAGGATAAGTAATCATGTTTGTTGCCTATTTGTTTCTAGTAGGGGCCCTTTTTATTTCTTAGGAAATGTTTAGAATGTTTTGCATTGTCCTTGGTATTTTTAAACTCAATCAGAATGTATGACTTAATTTTTGTTCATGTTTCTTAGCATTTAGTGGTCATATTTAATATAATATGTAATCTTTAGTTCAGGGAAAGTTTTTTCTATTATATCGTTAATAATTTGTTCCTTAATTTTAAATTATTGAAATATTCTTCCATTTTATAATTATTAAAATTATTCTTTCATTGTATAATTCGTATCATACAGACGGCAGATGGATCACTTGGACTTTCCTCCATAAAATTATGTCTTTATGGGAGAAAACTTTACATTTTCTTGCAGATCACTACATTGGTATTAAACAATTAACATTGTATTTTTGTGCGTTTTTGCATTGAAATAAAGAATTTTAAAAGTTTAAACTACAGAAGTTTGAACTTACATTTGTCAGAAACTTTTTCTTGTTTTCTGATTTGTGTGTGTGTGTGTGTGTGTGTGTGTGTGTGTGTGTGTGTTCTTATTTTACAGATGAAATATCCTGCTGAGTATCTTAGTACACCTTCTAATTTGTTAGAATTTTTAAAAAGTCATTCTAGTTTCTGAATATTTTAAATATTTTCATTGTGACATGTTACTAGATATTTTTATCTTGGGACTTTCATGACATCAGCTTTCCTTTGATGTCTTAGATACCTTGCAGTTTATATCCACGAAGATAGAATTAACTGTTATTATTTTAGTATATTAGTGTGAGAGCAATCTAGTTATACACCAAAAATAGTTTTACATTGATTTATATTTTTAAAATTTATTTTTGTGTTTAACTGATGCATAATATTTGTACATATGTATGAGGTACATATATTTTGATACATTCATAGAATGTATAAAGATTAAATCAGAGTATTTAGTATATCCATCACCTCCAACACACGTTGTTTTGTTATTATTGGAAAGTTTCATACCTTGAATAATTTTTTTCTTCATACTCTTCTACACCAAGCACACCCTACCCCAATGCCTTTGGATATTCTCCTTCCCTCATTGGGATGTCTGTAACTGATCCAACAGGTTTCTGCTTACATTTAATTTATTTGGTGAAAATTTTCTGAACCTTTATTCTAAGTTAAGTCCCTTCTGTGACTTTTAGGGCATCCTCCACATTTCTCTTGACTTCATATTTTAATTGTTTACTCAGGGCAAATCTTCTTTATGGGCCCAGGGTGAGTACTCTTCCAATCTTATTCATTCTTATATTCTCACAGACTGCTGTATGTTGCTAACATACATATAAGTTCAATAACTGAATAACTCAATAAATTATAACCCATCTGTATTAGCAATATATGCATCAGATAGTATCAGAAATACAAAGTTATTGCTATTACATAGCAACATCTAATTTAATCTATACGACTAACTTACGTACTAGAAATAATATTTTTTAAAACTAAGCTTCATGAGGCCATGAATTTTTTTCCTCTTATGTTTACTCTATATTCCTACCACTTAGAAGAGTTCCTAAGACATCATATGTACCCAGTGTAATTGTTGAGAAGGCACTCAATTGATCTAAAAACATTTTAATTTTATTTACCTGCACAGTTTTTTTTGGTACTCATTTATGCTTTAAAATGATGGGATGCTTATATAGGCTGGTGCCGCTTGTTATCTAACACATAAATATAAAAGAAAAACTCACTTTATGATTGTTAAGGAAGTAATTTTTAGGTTGATTCCTGGTATAAGAGATCATAAAATTGTTTTCAATGGAGCAAGGCGGCCTATATTTAAATCTTATCAGAAAGATATCATAGTCTTAGTATATCTCATAAATAAAACTGGGCACGACAAAGGAAGAAAGGAAACGTGTGTGTGTGTGTGTGTATATAAATATATAATCCATAATTTTCCAATAACAGTTTCAGTCTTTATGATATTTATATGAAGCTACTCATCTGAAAAAATTTTCCTAACATTTTCATTTTCTAATGAATTTTTGGAGGGAGATAGGAAAAATTTTAGATACAGGGCTATTATAGATAAAATGAAAAATTAACATATAATGTAAGGAACTTAATTTCCTCTTATGTAAATCCATATTTATGATCACATTAACTGATTTTGTGATCTGATTATCTCAAATTTGAGAAGCATTTAATGTACATCTACTTTCAGTGTCTGTTTTTCTTAAAACTGGCAATAACTAAAGTCACTAAAATTTTTTCAGCTACAGATAACTAGACTGAACTCATCAGAGTTTACAGTTTCCAAAGACTTATTTTCCATGGGCATCTAGCATTTCTAAAACCAATAGGGGACATCTTAGTATAATCATTTTTTTTTAATGTTTTGTATAATGTTCCAAATATTCAATATAATGTTAAGCACATAAGTTATTAAGGGTAGAAACTCTTCTTATGAAGAAAAAAATTCTCAATTTTGCATATTCCAGTCACTTCAGGAGAGTAAAAACAAACAGAAAACACCTTAGATTTATTCTAATCTGTGGCACAAGCATCCAAGGTTCATCCAGCCCTGTTGTGCTGTCTAGATTTACAGTTAGCTACTTGACTTCGATTTCAAGTTCCCTTAGAACAGAATGTGGGTAAAAGTCCCTGATGATAAAGTTATTGCAACTTGAACTTCACCTGGAAGGACTTTCTATATTGTGTTTCCATTGCTTAATTTTGCCACCATCATTCCTTCCACTCTGAGAAGCTGACAAGCAACAAAGGAAAAGAAAAAGACTGAATAGCTCCATTTATCTTGTGCTACCAGCCCAGAGTTGCAATGCGATGATAAATGGACACCAATAAATCTGTTATGGACAAAAAGCATTGGCACATGGGTGTATTTTCTGTTCATTTTAGAACCAAAGAAGAGACGAAGAAACAACAATACTGACAACAACAAGAAGACAATCATATACACACACAAACTTCGATCCAAGCCAAGAAATGATAGCCACACAGCTGTCTTTCCCATAAGGTATGTGGGAAACGATAATCTTCAACAATCACTCTTTTAATACATAAAGCCTTTCTTTGTTGTGGAAAAAACAGTCAATCTTTAGAGAGGGGCTTTATATATCTAAGCTCTAAAACAAACCTTGGTTTGAGGAAATATTAAGCTCTAAATAACATATGATGTTTACTAATAGTATTTTTAATTCCTTTATGTAGCTTACATGCTATTGAGTGATGGCTCAATAAAACCATAATCTAAATGAGCAGTTTCTGCTAGACTAAATAAATCCATTTTAAAAGAATTTTTATGTCATTGTAAAATTTAATTCTGGTTTAGGCTTGTGTTTCAAAATTCAGGAAGAAATCCATAATGCCTTATAGATTCATTGACCTTAGTCATCATAAGTTATTTCATTACAGTTGACCCTTGAACAACACAGGTTTGAACTGCTTGGGTCCATTTAAATGTAGGGTGTTTTTTTTTTTTTTTCAACCAAATGTGGTATCCGGTGTTCATATAATACAATCTGTGTACACAGAGGGTCAATTTTCATATATGTGGATTCTGTAGGGTTGCCTGCAGGACTTGCAGATAATTAGACTCAACCCATTGGAGTTCACTCTTTCCAAAGATTTCCTTTCCCTTTCCCCAATATCCCACCCACTGAGTTCTGTTAGTTTTACCTCATGACAACTTTCAAATTTGTGCGCTTTTTGCCATCTCTCCCCACCCACGTAAACTGAAGCACTTACCTGTCTTGCCCAAACTTCTCTAAAGTCTTCTGAATCTTTTACCACTTAAAAGTCTTCACATCTTTTTCCACTTAAAACGTGGGTTGTTTCTTTTAGGAGAAAGGCCCTAAATGTGCAGATTTTGGCAAACACGGGAGTCCTGGAAAAAAATTCCCTGCATATACTGTGGGACAACTGAATTCAAGAAAATCATGAAAGAATGCTTATCTAAACATCACACTGTATGTTCCATGCTTTCATTTCGTTCCTAATCTCCCCTGCTTTCAAATATGGTGTGCTATTATAATAGGCACTCTCCGAATGACATTAGCAAATTCTTCTATAAAGTCAAGACTCTGAATGTCTCTTCATTTTTATGGAGAAACTAATACTTTTTCCCTCACCACCCCCCACACAGAAGAGTACTTCCTTGGAGTTCTCTCAAATAGAAAACAGTTCTGGTTCCACAGCCCATATAAATTAGACTTCAAGAAAGGTATCTATCTTCCCTGTTCCTCATTTCCTATTTCTGACTTTGTACTTCAAATACCTCATAAGGAAATTTCCCCATATAAATTTCTTTGCAAATCATACAGATTACCTAGGTAGCAAAGCACACATATAAAGAAACACACAAATACACACACATTTATAAAAAAATTAGATTCTATGGTCTGAATGTTTTTGTTTCTCCGAAATTCATATATTGAAGCCTTACCCCCAATGTGAGATTGTAGGTGGGACTTTTGGGAGGTGATTAGGTCATAAGGGTAAAGTCCACATGAAGGGGTAGAGTGCCCTTATAGGAGAGGCCCCAGAGAGCTCCCTCAGTTTCCATCATGTGAGATAATAGTAAAAACACCACTGAGTATAAATCAGGATGGGAGTCCTCACTACACATAGAATCTGTCCATACCTTGATTTTGGACTTCCCAACCTCCAGAGCTATGCAAAATAAATTTATGTTGCTTAAAAGCCACCTAGTCTACAGTAGTTCATTATAACAGCAGGAATGCACAAAGACCCCAGGTGAGAGGGTATCCTCACAAAACCCAAATTATAAACGATGGGTGTAAACCACTAAGAGCTGGGGTACCTGCATATTATCAACATCATTTTGGCAAGAAGCAGAGAGGAAAATAGTGTATCTAACTTATCTGATAAAAGAAAAACATCTCACATGTCCATCAATGGATAAAAAATGTGGTATGTATACAAAATGGAATACTATTCAGCCATAAAAATAAAGAATATCCTGTCATATGAGAAAATATAGATGAAACTGGAGGATGTTATGTTAAATGAAATATGCCAGATACAGAAAGACAAATACCACATAATACCACTCTTATATGGAATCAAAAATAGTTGATCTCATAAAAGCAGAAAGTAGAATGGTAGTCACCAGGGACTGGGTGTTTGAGGGAGATTAAGAGGATGTTAGTCAAAGGATATAAAATTTCAGATGGGAGAGAGAAGTTCATGAGATCTATTGTTCAACATGACGATAATAGTTTGCAATATATTGTATTCTTGAATAATGCTAAGAGAGTAGATATTAAGTCTTCTCACAAAATGATAACTTATGTGAGGTAGTGCATATGCTAATTTGCAAGATTTGGTTATTCCACATTTTATGTATGTTTCAAAGTAATGTGCTGTATGTGGTAAATACATACAATTTTATCTGTCAGTTAATAAAAACAGTGAAGAGTCTGAGATTTTACTTTACTTACAAGCTAACATGTTACCATGTTGACATTTTTCATGGAGGCTGGAAATAGACATGACACTGCTGGGTTAGACAAAGGGGACATAAAATTGACATATTGTTTTATTTCTTTTTGTCCCTCACCTCTTTCAACAGGATGGTGCCTACATATGGTGCGTTGCATTAGAGGGAAAACCTGTGATCAATGAAAACTTCTGTTTCTTGTGATGGGCAGTAAACATGCTTGTTTTTTGCTCCATAGGGAGGCACCTATATCTGTGTTCCAAGACTGTTCAGTCTATATAGGCTTTTAAAAAGAGTCTGAAAAAGAGAACGTACAGTGTGTGCAGAATTGTGAGATACTCATAGAATATTTTCTAACATACTAAAATGTTCAGAGTAAAAAAATATCTAAAATCAGCAATAATTAAATTTATTTTCAATCTTCTCCATAGAATCATTAGATGGTGTAAAGCCATGGAATTATGGATTAACTAGATACTAAGATATTAAGTAAAAAGGGCTTTAAACAAATAATGTCATGGTCATTTTAGAGACGTACTGATGCAAAATCAACATAAGAAAAAATGAACAGATGTTAAGTAAATAATTAAATAATTTTTGGCATATGTAAACATCCTCAAAATAATCACCACCATTCATATTATGAAAGTGTCAATCATCTCCAAAAAGTTTTATCCTATAGCTGTTTGTTATTTTGTGGATATTTACTCTTATTTGTATTATATCCTTTCTTCTGCTTACTTTGGTTTTCCTTTACATTTGTTTTCTAGTTCATTAAAATTGAACGTACGGTCATTAACTTGAGGCCTTATACCTTTTTTTACTACAGGTATTAAGTGCTATAATTTTTTCCTTTAGTACTGCATTAACAAACCCCTACAAATTGTGAGACTGTTTTCATTTTCTTTTAGTTAAAAATACAGAAAAATATCATAAATTCCATTTTTATTTCTCCTGCAATTCATGAGTCATTGTATTGTTTAGCTTTTATATTTGGGTTTTCCCAGATATTATATTACTGTTGAATTTATAATTTAATTCCACTGTTTAATTCCATGCTTTATACATTTTGAGTCCTTTTAAATTTGGTAGGACTTGTTTAACAGCCCAGAATGCAGTCAAGGTTGGGTGATATTCTGTATACATTTGAAAAGAATGCACATTCTGCTGTTGTTGGGGAATATGCTGTATACAACTGAAAAGAATGCTCATTCTGCTGGTGTTGGGTGGAGTGTTCTATAAATATCAATCAGATCAGGATGGACAGTAGTGTTTGTGTCTTCTACATCCCCTCATTGCGTTTCAATTTTCTTCCTTATTAGTTATTGCAAAAGGGATATAAAGTATCTGCATAATAGGAGACATGAAATCGTCCTTAACATTCTAGCAATTTCTGATACATTTATTTTGATCCTCTGTTATTAGGTGCATACAAGTTTATAATTACAATATACTTTTTATGAATTAAACCCTTTGTGTCTACAAAATGACACTCTTTATCTTGGTAATATTCTTTGCTTAGAAATTGGCTTTGTCTGATATTATTATTGCTGTCCCAGTTCTCTCTGACTAGTTTGAAATGGCATATTTTTCATCTTTTTGCGTTTAAGCAATATGTGTCATTTTTATTGCTTTTTTAGGCTCCATATAGTTGAGTTTTCCTTTTTTATATACTCTAATAATCTTTAAGTTTTAACTGGGGTGTTAAGAGCATTTACATTTGATGTGATTATTAACACTTTTTTGTTTTAAATTCCCATATTACTATTTGTTTTCTAGTTTTCTTTTCTTATTTTTCTGCTTTCCTTTGAATTTCAGTAAATTTTATGATTTAATTTTCTCTATTTTGTTAAATTATTACCTATACTTCTTTACAATTTTTATAGTGGTTACTTTATGTATTATTGAGTATAACTTTAAATTTTCTCAGTTTACTTTCAAGAAATATTAAGCCACTTTACCTATAAATATAAAACCTTATGATATTATACTTGCATGTTTTACTTCTTGATTTGCATTCTATTGTTTACATTTTACATTGACATATAAAGCTCACATTATTGGTTATTGTTTTTGCATTAAGCAGTTCATTACATTTTTATTTAAAGGCTTTATTTTTATAATGGTTTAAAATTTAAAGAAAAAATGAGCAGATAGCAAAGAGAATTCTCATACATCTCTAAAACCCATGCATACAACTTTCCTTATTATTAATATATTGAATTAATATGGTAGGTTTATTACAATTAAGGAACCAATATTGGCACATTATCATTAACTAAGGTCAATATTTACATATTTTTAGTTTTTACTGGATGGCCTTTTCTGTGTGTGCTGGAATCCCATCCAGGGTACCACACTCTATTTCCTCATAATGTTTATAAATGGCTGTAGTAGCCTGTCAGGCTTTCTTGTTTTTGATAACCTTGACGGTTCTGAGGAGTACTCAACAGGTATATTGTAGATTCACTCTTTATTAAAATTGTCTGATTTTTTTCCATGACTATACTAGGGCTACTGGTTATAGAGAAGAAGGCAAAAAATATAAAATGCCGTTTCCATCATAATCAACGTGACTTATGACTGTATTTGTTGAACTTGATTGCTAGGCTGAAGCAGTGTTTGTCAGGTTTCTCCACTGTACGTTTCTCTCTATACTTCTACTATTCCCAACACACACATACTGTATCCTTATAAAGGAAGTCACTATGCAAAGCACACATTAAGGAGTAGAATTATCTTTTCAAGAAGTTTAGAAAGTAAGTCAAATTGTCTTGTATATTTTCCCCACATATTTACCAGTGTAGATCCACATTTCCATTTCCATTATTTTCTTACAGACTGAAGGATCCTGTTAATGTTTCTTGTAAAACAGGATCTGAATGTGATAAGTTATTTGAGTTTTTGTATTTCATTAACAACTTTTACTTTATTTTAATTCTGTAAGGAAGTCTAGGTTTCTTTTTTCTTTCACTCTCTTAAAGATATTGTTTCACTGTCTTCTAGCTTGTACTGTTTCTGAGAAGAGCTCTGCTGTTAAAATTACCTTCATTCATGGTACATAATGCACCTTTTTTTTCTTTGTTTACTTTTAAAGATTCTTTATCACTGTTTTTTTTAGCCATTTGACTATAATAGGCTTTGGTGTTACTTCCTTTATGCATATCGTGGTTGGTGTTTTTGGTGCTACTTTTCAGTTATAGTAAACTATTTGTGCATGTATAGATTTACTGAATTTGGATGCTTTTCTGCCATTATTTCTTCCTCTACACAGAGGACTACAATGACACAACATTAGGCCACATGCATTTCCCACAGATCACTGATCTTTTTCAGTTTTCACTGTCTGTTTTTTTCCTATGTTTAATTTTGGTTAATTACTATTGTTATGTCTTCAAGTTCACTAATATTTTCCATGCCATTATCTAATATATTGTTAATAACTTTTTTGTTTTTTAAATTATAGTAATAATTTTTTCTTTAGATTTTTGATTAGTGTTTGCTTTATATTCTATGTGTCTCTGTTTAACATGTTCACATTTACAACCTTGTGCAGGTAAAGATTGTTAGAAGAACTCGTTCACCATCTTCATCTATTAATTATATCATATGCCATTTCCAGGTCTATATCTATGGACTGGATTTCTTCCTATTTTCTTGGTTTTTATATGCCTGCTAGGTTTAGATGGGCCCTATGTAAGCTTTTATAGATGGTTTTCTCTCATGTGTATAATGGTTGTGTGGTGATCTTCTGGAAAACCAAGATAATTTCTTTGCACACATTCAGTGTTCTTGTCCTGAGCTTATTTCTCCCCTTTTGTACTATGCTCTAAAAACCATCACTGGTAGCTAGCTTGGGTATCCAGTCTCCCAGCTCCGTGTTTTTAACTTTTGGAGATCGCCTGGTTTTGCCTGAATTCTCCCACCACACACTGTGGCCTGGAAACTCTCCTAGCCCTTAAACCTGGGATATCATAAGTCGTATCTGTCTTGTTTTCTATCTCTGATATCGGGAGAACCTGCTCCCGATGTTTAACGTGGGTTCTTTTCTATTTCCTAGGTGTCTGGGCTGGTTTGAGAAATAAAAGGAGAGAGCACAAGAGAGAGAAATTTAAAGCTGGGTGTCCCGGGGAGACATCACATGTCGGCAGGATCCCTGATGTTCCCCCAGCCGTAAAACCAGCAAGTTTTTATTAGCGATTTTCAAAATGGGAGGGAGTGCACGAATAGGGTGTGGGTCACAGAGATCACATACTTCACAAGGTAATAAAATATCACAAAGCAAATGGAGGCAGGACAAGATCACAGGACCGAGATCACAGGACCACCGGATGGGGTGAAATTAAAATTGCTAATGAAGTTTCGGGCACGCATTGTCATTGATAACATCTTATCAGGAAACAGGGTTTGAGAGCAGACAACCTGTCTGACCAAAATTTATTAGGTGGGAATTTTCCTCCTCCTAATAAGCCTGGGAGCACTACAGGAGACTGGGACTTATTTCATCCCTTCAGCTTTGACTTTAAAAGGCCGCACGCCTTAAAGGGGCCGTCTATAAGCATATCGTCAGGGTGCATTCTCTTTCTCAGGGATGTTCTTGCTGAGAAAAAGAATTCAGCGATATTTCTCCTATTTGCTTTTGAAAGAGGAGAAATATAGCTCTGTTTCGTCAGGCTCACCAGCGGTCAGTTCAAAGTTACCTCTCTTCTTCCCTGAAATTGGTGTTATCCTGTTTTTCTTTTTTTTTAAGATGCCCAGATTTCATATTGTTCAAACACACATGCTCTACAAACAATTTGTGCAGTTGACACAATCATCACAGGGTCCTGAGGCAACATTCATCCTCCTCAGTTTACGAAGAAGATGACGGGATTAAGAGATTAAAGTAAAGACAGGAAGGAATAGGACATCACAAGGGTATTGACTGGAGAATTGATAAATGTCCATGAAATCTTCACAATTTGTGTTTAGAGATTGCAGTAAAGACAGGCGTAAGAAATTATAAAAATATTAATTTGGGGAACTAATAAATGTCCATGAAATCTTCACAATTTATGTTCTGCCACGGCTTCAGCCGGTCCCTCCGTTCGGGGTCCTGACTTCCCGCAACACTCTGAGACTTCACTATATTATATTTTCCTGATATTCCAACTTAAACTTAAGTGGAAGTCCTCAGATAAAATTGAGTAGTAGAGATTGATAGGGATAGTATATGATGATAACAGACTCATTAAAAATAAAGAATTTAAATATGTAGATAACTATATACGTTTCCCATTTGCCTGAAATATGATACCAAGCCAGGTATTTTCTTTTATTTTTTAAATTTCTTTTGTTTGTTTCTTTTCTGAGACAGAGTCTCGTTCTTTCACCCAGGCAGGAGAACAGTAGCAGATCTTGGCTCTCTGCAATCTCTGCCTCCCAGGTTCAAACAATTCTCGTGCCTCAGCCTCCTAAGTAGCTGGGGATTACAGGCATACACCACCAGGCCTGGCTAATTTTTTTGTATTTTTAGTAGAGACTGGGTTTCATCATGTTGGCCAGGCTGGTCTCGAACTCCTGGCCTCAAGCCAAAGCACTGGGATTACTGGCATGAACCACTGTGCCTGGCAGCAATTTATTTCTTAGTTAGAGCAAAAGTAGTATTCAAAATGGTTATATAACTTGTTACTGTTTCTATCATTTCAATACTATATATAATAATCCTATTAGTACATAGTAAATATGGTTTTGTTATTCAATTTGTTAGATATACATATTTTAGAAACTTAGAAAATTAATGTTAGTGTTAGGCAGGGACCCGGACCGAAATGGCGGCGCCACTCAGCGTAGCAGGCCTTTTATTCGAGCAGGCCCTTTGTTTCGAGACTTCCCTCCCTCTTTGAACACACCCTCAGACTTACATACATCAGAGGTTCCAGCTGGGCAGTCACACTCCTCCATGACCTGCAGCTCACCTGCATTCCACAAGTTCGTAAACAGTAGTTTCAGTTGACAGTTTCCAAAGACCCCTTCCTCGTGACCCTTACTCAACTCCTCCCCTAGTAGTTTCAAGACCCCCCAGGCCCTGTTTGCACAACCAGCTTCCCGACCTCTCAGGCTATAAGAAGCCCCTACCCTCCTCCCTCAGCGCTACTTCCTCGGCCCACACGAACCTCGCCCGCAAGCCCTAATAAAAGCTATTCTCACTGCCATTTGCCTTGTGTCTTCGTTCCGGGTTCGGCTCCAGCCTCAGTTTACCTTTACAGTTAGATAATTAATGTTTTGTAGTACAGCATAATATTTTTGGCAAATTGATATGTAAGTAAGGAAATACCAGGTTTTAGAATTCAAATTGATTTTCATCTATATCCTTAATATCACGTTGGTTGTTCTCTCCTGATACTTAAAAATTTTTGATATTTTCATTTCAAAAGTAAATTTAACCTTACTTCCAACTCAAAAATGCTATTCTGGAAGCAAAAATATGATTATGGTGTCCAAATCACTTGTGTGTATTGTATGTAAGAAATCCAAAAGCACATAATATTCATCAAAAATTAATTTTAGAATTTTATTAAATATTGTTTGAGAAAACAGGAGTGGTAAGCACTTTTGTGAAGGAAGTTTGACAACAGCAGAATAAAAGAAGACAATTCATAGAAAAAGCTGAGAAATGATAGCCTAACATTGTAATAATAACAATTGTTATTGTTATTAAAAAGACTATTGCTTTTAATGCTTACTATGAATTATAAAATCACCTCATGAGGTAGGTACTACTACTTATCACTATTTTACTGATGGAGAAACTAAGGTACTGAGCATTTAATAACCTACTTTAAATGGCAAGGCAGAGTAAAAATCAACCTTCTGATTGGTACTACCAGAAATATTTTTAAAAGAGTTTTATTGAGATAGGATATACATGCCAGGGCAGGAATTTCTAAGAAAAAAACAGGAGATCTGGACTTGCAATGAGTGCTTCAGGCTACCTCCCTCTGAGCCTTGTGATATTTACTCTTTTAGTGAAACCTTGGAAGAAGCACTAATTTAGTTAAAGCTTTCAACTCCCTTATTTTGAAGATAAGAAAACTGAATCCCAGAGAAGGAAACAGACTTGCCTAGAGACACGTAGAATATTCATAGCAAAGAACTAGCACTTCAGATTTCAAGTTCAGTATACTTAACTGTGTCAATTATTTAATATCATGTCTTTTATTTTTTGTTCCTCATCCTTGTTAACATACAGTTTTAATGTTGTCAATAATAATGTAGATATAAATTGGAATAACGTGAATTCTTTAAAACAGGTTTTCCTCTGTCAAGTTTTGTTATGTCAACTTTTATTCTTTATGTTATCGTCTTAGTTTGTATACCAATTTTTCTCTGCTTGTAGAGAATTTTTGAGCGAGAATTTATTGGAATTTGACTTCACTTTTAGATTTAATATTTTTTATTATAATAGATTTCATTTTTTAGAAAAGGTTTAGTTTTACAGAAAAATTGAAAGGTAAGTATAGGGAGTTCCCGTATATCCCCTACCCCAAACATCCACAGACTCTCCCATTGTTAACATTCTCCACCAGAATGTTGAGCCTACATTGACAAACTATTATCACCCCAAGTTTACACTAGGCTTCACTCTTTATGTTGTGCATTCTGTGGAATTTGATAAATGTAAAATTACATGTATTTACCATTATAGAATCATACAAAATAGTTTCACTGCCTTAAAAACCCTCTGTGCCCCACCTGTTCACCCCCTTTTCCTCCCTATCAGCACTATCTCCTTATCTCCAAAGTGCAATATTAATAAATGTTTCAGCCAGGCACAGTGGCTCATGCCTGTAATCCCAACACTTTGGGCGGCCAAGGTGGGTGGATCAGGAGGTAAGGAGGTCGAGACCAGCCTGGCCAACATAGTGAAACCCTATCTCTACTAAAAATACAAAAATTAGCTGGGTGTAGTGGCAGGTGCCTGTAATCCCAGCTATTGAGGAGGCTGAGTCAGGAGAATCATTTGAACCCTGGAGAGGCAGAGATTGCAGTGATCCGAGATCACGCTATTGCACTCCAGCCTGGGCAACAAGAGCAAAACTCCCTCTCGAGAAAAAAAAAAGGTTCATTTATGGACTGAATGTTGTATTTATAAAACAAAAACAGAAAAACAGCAAAGAAAAAGAAAATAGGCCGGGCGCGGTGGCTCAAGCCTGTAATCCCAGCACTTTGGGAGGCCAAGATGGGCGGATCACGAGGTCAGGAGATCGAGACCATCCTGGCTAACACGGTGAAACTCCGCCTCTACTAAAAAATACAAAAAACTAGCCGGGCGAGGTGGCGGGCGCCTGTAGTCCCAGCTACTTGGGAGGCTGAGGCAGGAGAATGGCGTGAACCCGGGAGGCGGAGCTTGCAGTGAACTGAGATCCGGCCACTGCACTCCAGCCTGGGCGACAGAGCGAGACTCCATCTCAAAAAAAAAAAAAAAAAAAAGAAAGAAAAGAAAAGAAACATAAAACCTTCTCTAAAACAGCCTCCTTTGCATATTTTGTAGAGAGATGAATTGATCTTGTGATATTATGGCATTGGTCATATTAGAAATGAAAAGCAAGACACATCTTGATTTTTTCCTTTTCTTTAACATACCATCTCTTACAGTTTTGGTTTGAATGGAAGAATATCAAAATGTGCCATTCTCTTCGGAAGTGGAATGTCTTCCTGAAAATGAAAAAGGGCCTCTTATGTTCTTTCAGATACGAGAGTCATGTGACCCTCAAGAAAGACCTTCGTAATGTTTGATACCATCCCTTTTCTTTAGAGTCTCTCGTAAATAGACACCAACCTGAATGAAACATCAAAACTCATTATCTTATCTCATGAAGTTGCTTTTGGTGATCTATTTCTCTAGATCTCTCTCATTTGTTAATGCTTTCTATTTCATATAGAGCATTGAAGGTTTAAAAGCATTCTTTTTTCACTAAGTTACATACTGGAAATGAAATGACACGTTTCAGGAAGTTCTTTGTAATTCAGGCAGGAAAGTTTTCAAATTACAATCATCTTTTTTAATTATTAGTGTTATATCTTAATTGGGTTATATTGCCAATAAATGAGAATTCTTCATCTACTTTTTTAAAGCTGACATAAGGCAATAAACCTTCAGCTAGAGAAATTTCAAGTGGCTTTCTTAGTAGAGATAATAACAGGCTTCCCACTCTGTAATTTCTCTTTTTCAATGCTTTGTATAAAAGGTTTTTGAACAGTAATTTTGTCAGTGTGCCTTTTTCAGTAAGTGGAGTGGGGCAAACACACGTGTTGAAAGTTGCGTGAGAAGAAGCAGGACTGCCGTTTATTTCACCCGTCTTAAGACTTCACTTGACAATTTAAAGACTCTTAAGAGTAATAAGGAATGACTTGCAATGTTATTGACAAATACCTGTGGCAAGTGTGTGGGTGTTAGTGATAAGAAATAATAGCAATAATTAGTATTTTATTGAGATATTACATGCCAAACATTTTATATTTGTTGACTCATTTAATTCTGATGGCAACCCTGTGAGAAAAAGCTATTTTCTCTCTTTTACCGCAAAAGAAACTGGGATTTATTAAATCCACACATTAAGCAAGTTTCAAAGCAGGACTTAGGAGAGAAAGATTTCAAAGCACTTTTTATAATTATATTGGAAGAACTAAAATAAACCATGTTTAAAAATTAAAGTATGATGATATGACTCTTCAAACAGAAAGTGTTAATGAAAAGATAGACATTTTTAAAAGGACCAAATGGAGCTTTTACAGTGAAAAGTCCAATGAAAGAGGTGAAGAAATTCACCAGCGAAGCTCAACAACAGATTTGAGTTAACGTCACCATTGATGGTCTTGTATGGTTGTTGTTTACATGGTATTTTCTTTTATGCTGATGCTTTTTACCTTCTCAAGCCTTTGAATCTATAATGTGTCCCTTATAGTCAGCATATAGTTGACTCTTGCTCTTCCACCCAGTCTGATGATCTTCTGCACATTTTCTGAATTCTTTTTGCTTATAATTGGCACGTAATTGTATATTATTTATGGGTTACAGTGTGATGTTTCAGTACATGCATATATTGTATAACAATCAAGTTAGGGTATTTAGCATGTCTGTCACCTCACACTTTTATCATTTCTTTGTGGTGACAACTTTTAAGATCCTCTTTCCTGGGCATCTTGAAATATATGATACAGTTGTATTAAATATAGTGAATCAACAGGTACAGGTAGATAGGAAAAATAAGTTCTGTTCTTTTCTACATTTTTATTAAAGTATCTGGTCCAGTTATACTTAATGTAATTCTTTATATAGCTAGATTTATATCTACCATTTTACTCTTTTTATTTATTTTCATGTTTTAGATTACATTTAAAAAATATTTTCTTATGGGTTTTTCTAGTAATTAAAAAATGCCTCTTAATTTATCATAGTCTACTTCATGTTAATATTGACTTAAATGCCATAAAAAAACTTTATCCCAATATAAACACCTTCAATTCTTCCTTCATCCTTTCTGTCATTATTGCTATATATATGTGTGTGTGTATATATATATGTGTGTGTGTATATATATATAATGCCCTGGCAAAGGCCATTCTTGCCAAATGAGCTGAGTGGTGGGGACTGGGAAGAATGCTAGACAAGAAATCTATAGAATCCCAGTGTTCTAACTAAAATTGTTAGATTTTTTAATAAATAAATGCTTTTCAATGCGTTGTCTGCTTTCCAAAGACCTAAAATCATTGTTTGTGAGAATTTTATCATGTTTTACACTTACTTTTGGGGAAAAGACGTACTTATCTCTTTTTGCAATCAAATCCAGAAGGCAGAGGCTTTTCTCTCATTTTTATTATTTAAATGTCTCTGTAAGTCACTTATTACAGACCACCAGGCGTGAAGCAAAAGATCGAAGCGGTGAGGAGCAAAGACAAGGAATGGAGGTATTTTAAGTTGTGCTGCACAGCTTGGAAGACACATTTCATTTAACGCACACATTTGAAATTAAGCATTCATTATAAAGGAAAATAAGATGTGTTCCAGGACCTGTGTTACTCTACGGGGTTACCAAAATGTATGCTGCCTTTATTTTGTTAAAAGAAAGCACATTTAAAATGTGCTGTGCCCTTGTGAAATGGTTTCTTTCAAACTAAAAACAAAAAATAACAATGCAATTCTGCAATTCTGATTCTCAGCTAGAGGTAAAAATGCAATTTTACAATCTCAAATAGGCCCAGTTAAACACCGAAGGTACTGGATCAAAGTGTTATGTCTGATTTACTGGGGGAAAATTTGACTACAACATCCTTTAACTTCATATTCATGCAAACGTCTAGTTGGCAGCTATAAAAATGCTAATAGAATGTCAGCATCTTAGTGGAAGGTGTCCTAGACTAAAGTCACTGTTCGGATTTGTTGTCTTTCAAGTGAAAATGAAGTTTAGGAGAAAAGGCCCTCGGGAGAGTCAATTCTGCTGTGTGGTCAAACCTCCCCACCACGCTCCACGGCACAGCCTTTCCCTTCCATCTGCTTCTCCACCCTGCGGATCACTTTCTTGGGATCTGAGGAAATTGTGCAGAAAAGTATTGAAATAAAATCTAAATGTGGTCTCCCCAATATGTCATGCTCTGTAAACCATTAGAAAGACACATAAGTTAATTTCTTATCTGTTTGCATTTAATTTCGTATATGAATAATGGTTATTACACAGTTATGTGAAATACATTAGAAATTCCACTAAGATACACATGTTTCTTTCTATTTCATTATAAAAAGAAATTATTTTCAATTCTGGGCAACTAGGAGAAGGTGCACATTAATAAAATATATGTTGCCTATTTGTTTAAGATATAGACTAAATAATATTTATTAATTTACTTTTCTGGTGGTTTTTTCGTTATTGTTAAAGACAATGTATTCAAACCAGAATTTATAGGGCATAAGGTATTTTTTATTACTGATCAAGTAGAATGGAGAATTTATTGTGTTCATTGGCTTAAAATCTTGTTCACTGTCTCCTAAATCTTTAAGGGGAATTCAAAGAAAAATCAATCTCAAAACCAGTGTGGGAGAGATTAAATAATACATGCACAACAATCTATTTAATAAATACGATCTAAATAACAATGAACAATTTGGTAAGGGCTTGCTTTCTGTGTCCAAGGGATAAAAATATTATTTTCTCCATTAATTAAAAAAATAGATTGTAAAGAGGAGGGCCTTGAAAAACAGGACAGAATGTTCAGCTGAAGCAAACAGCATGGTTTGATTTCAGAGGTTTGAAAGTAGTTAGCACTTTTGAAGATCAACAGTATTGTTTGGAGGGAGAGTAAAGAAAATTAATGTGCAAAGTAGAGTATTAAGAGAAATGTATGAAAGTTTGGTGTCAGGCCCTATTGCAGAAAAAAAAGGCTTTGAATTATTCATAATACGTGACTATTCATAGGTAGATTTTCTATACTGCGAGTGAAATTTTAGATTCAGGGCCCCTCAATGGAGGGATCCTAAAAATATGTTCCAAAATTGTGTGGGTTTTTGGTTAATTTACAAAGGTTTAACATCTTTAATAACAATTGATTAGAATAGTGTATTTTTCCACTCTGATTTTCTCCTCTGTTGCAGTTCCTCATATATTATGTGATGGTGAAGTTATGAAGTCCATATAAAAGGAGACTGAATTGGAGATATATTCATTATTCATTTAAATGTTATGTGTGTATGTGCATATGTGTATGTGTACATTTGTGGGTACAATCCTAATATATTGTCATGTGTGCACAACTTCCATTCCCTACTTGCACTATTAGGCATGGTAAGATTTGTTCACAAGTATATGTGACATTTGACCCTACCAAATATGCATTATTTTTCCCATTCAAAATCCTGTTCAAAACCTATACTAAAAGAAAGACAAATATCTTCATTTTTTCTCTATGGGAAACTATGTAACAAAATCTTTGTCAAACGAAAAAGGCAAAGAGTATCTAGTCAATGGAAAATAAGTCATAGCTTTATATGAAAGTTTATTAATAAATATAAACATATTTTTTAGAATTTGTGATATTTGTTAGGTTTTTTAATTTGTATTTTTTGTGAATTTCTATTTTATCTCAAAAAATACATTTATACCTGATTTTAAGATCGTCCTAAACCGTATAAGCTTCAGGCTCTAAAAATACGTATATTTACTCTTGAAGTGAATTCAAGTTTGCTATAAGTTGCAGGTAATGTGGTGGTTTTTGATAAACGGAGTGTGTAATATGGTCAGAATGTTGCTTCATAAAGCTATAAAGTGAATAGGATTTCCAGGAAAACTATAAGTTAGCAGAACAACTAGAAAATTATTAACTGTCCGTACAGTAACTGATGGTGACATAAGCTAGGGTTGGAGTTATGGGAGTGCAAAGTTGGGAATAAATAATTTGAAATTTAGTAATATTGACAAGTCTAAGTGGTAGTTTAATGGAATACCTTAGAAAATTCTCCTACATTCATTTTTGTTATTCGGATGGATTATTAAGATAATAGAACATAAAAGGCTTTAAATGCTTGAAAGTATATTCAATAATCATATTAGTTTCCTTGTTGTTAAAAACTGTTAACTTGGCCATGATGAGAACATGCTGTCTCACTGAAATTAAATCACAGCTCCACATTGCTGGGGAGGTCTCAGGAAACGTACAATCATGACAGAAGGCAAAGGATAAGCAGATACCTTCTTCACAGGGTGGCAGGACAGAGTGAATGACTGCCAGAAGGGAAAATGCCTGATGCTTATAAAACCATCAGATCTTGGAGACTCACATACTCTCAGAAGAACGTCATAGGGGGAAAACATTCCCATGATCCAATTACCTCCACCTGGTCCCGCCCTTGACACATGGGGATTATGGAGATTATGTATATTACAATTCAAGATGAGATTTTGGGTAGGAACACAGCTAAACTATAGCAGCTCCCAAGCTTTAACTCTTGCCCTCTGTGCATTTGCAGGCTTAATACGACATGGAAACCACCAAGCTTATGTCTTGCATCCTCTCTAGCAGTGGCCTGAGACATATTTGGGGCCCTTTTAGCCACAACAGAAGCTGGAAGTGGCTGGGACTCAGAGAAAAGTATCCTGAGGTTGCACAGGGCAGGGGGACCATTCGTCTCTTCTAGGCCTTTGGGTCTGTTATGAGAGGGGGTGCTGTGAAGATTCCTGAAATAGCTTTGAGGCATTTTTCCTATTATCTCGGCTATAATCATTCCTCTTCTTTCTACTTACTCAAATTTTGGTAGCCAGCTTGAATTCTTCCCCTGAAAATGTGTTTTTCTTCTCTACCATAAGGTCAGGCTGCAAATTTTTCAACCTTTTATGCTCTGCTTCACTTTTAAATGATTTCCAGTTTCTGAACATCTCTTTGCCCATGCATATAAGTGTACACTGTTAGAAGCTGCCAGGTCACGTCTTGAACACTATGCTACTTAGAAATTTATTCTACAAGATACCCTATCACTCTCAAGTTCAAAGTTCTACAGATCTCTAGGCCAGGAATACAATGCCTCCAACCTCTTTGCTAATGCACAACAAAAGTAAACTTTGCTCCATTACATGGTTTGATTCTGTCTCCCCACTCAAATTACATATTGAATTGTAATCCCCATATGTTGGAGGAGGAGCATGATGGAAGATGACTGGATCATGGGGGTGGATTTCCTCATTACTGTCCTAATGAAAACGAGTAAATTTTCACAAGATCTTATGCTTTAAAAGTGTGTGGCACTTCCCCCTTCTCCCTCTCCATCCTGCTCCATCATGGTAAGATGTGCTTGCTTTCCCTTCACCTCCTGCCATTTGTAAGTTTCCTGAGGCCTTCAAGTTATGCTTCCTGTTAAACCTGAAGAACTGGGAGTCAATTAAACCTCTTTTCTTCATAAATTACTCAGTCTCAGGTACTTCTTTATAGCAGTGTGAGAATTGACTAATATACTCCAGTTCCCAATAAATTCCTCATTTCCATCTGAGACCTCCTCAGCCTTTTGGTCACAGCATTTTAACAAGTGTCTAGAAAGTTCCAAACTTTCTGTCAACTTTTTGTCTTCTTCTGATCCCTCCAAATCTTCCAACCTTTGCCCAAAGCTGCATCTACATTTTCAGGTGTCTTTGTAGCAGTGTTCCACTCATGGTACCAATTTACTGTATTAGTCCATTCTCACAATGCTATAATGAAATACCTGAGACAGGGTAATTTATAAAGAAGAGGTTTAATTGGCTCTTGTTTCCACAGGCTGCACAGGAAGCATGGCTGGAGAAGCCTCAAAAAATTATAATCATGGTGGAAGGCAAAAGGGAAACAGTCATGCCCTACATGGCTGGAGCAGGAGGAAGAGCATGCTACACATTTTTAAACAACCATGTCTCATTAGAACTCACTCACTATCATGAAAACAGCAAGGTGAAAGTCCATCTCCATGATCCAAATCACCTCCCACCAGGCCCCTCCTCCAACATTGAATATTACAATTCTAACATGAGATTTAGGCAGGGACACAAATCCAAACAATATCAGTCCATTAAGCAGATTCTTTTTAGAGCTAATAATTTCATATGTGCATATGCGTACATGCTTGTGGATACACATGCACGCGCCCATATCACATTTAAAAAATTACATTGACTATTCTTTCTAAAAACAGAATCAAATGACATGTAGATACCTATCTGCAGCTGACCTAAAAATAGAGGAAATGAGCCATACCAAAAGTGGGCATCATATGATTGTCATTGATATAGGGAGTTCTCATATCTAGCAAATTTTACTACTGTATTTAAGAAAATTTTATTATATGCTATTTTTAATTACATACCCATAAATATTTAAACTAAACATGAAAGGCACAAATGGATGTGAAAAAGTGTATTACAGTGCTTTATGTTTAGTCAACTTTTCTTTCTCCAAATATTGGAAGTCAGACAATTAAGCAGCAAGAAAGATTAAGCAATTGCCTTTTCCAATATCCTTACTTTACAGATGAAGACACAGAGGGAAATCCATTTATCCATGGGCCAGTATCTAGTTATTCATTACCCTGACTCCAAGTGTCTATTTAATTTCTCTAACCACGAATGGCAAGTAAACAGCATCCATGACTTTCCTTCCTCTCCCAAAGTGGAAATGCAAAATGGAGTCTCACAGCGTTTTTTCCTACTAAATTCCAGTCTGTTAGTCCTCAGGCTCAGAATGCTTTCCTCAGTGCCTTCAGTAGTCACTTTCAGTATACTATGATTAGCAATTAAGATAAAACGATACAAATACATAGCATAAAGATCAGTTTCCATATAGCAAGACTTTGCTCTAACCTGTTTCTCATGATTCAGTCGACTTTCACTGGGCAATGAGTGCAAAGATTAATTAGAGTCCATTAATTTCAAGAGATTCATAGATATTACGTGTGGACTTAATCAGATGTATACAGACTCCCTAGTATCTAATTTCAATATCCAATAGATGTAAATTAATTGATTTCTTTTGTGATGCATTTCAAACAATGGAGAAAATAATACTATTTGGTTATTACACTTTTTTAGTAACTGAGAAAATACACATAACTTGCCATCATACTACATTACCACCTGAGCAACTCTTTTTCTTAGTTCTGACTATGAAAGTTTTTAAGATGCATAACTAATTTCAGAGCTATCGAGTGGAGGCAAATATGCTTTTGAAATAACGGTGCTTCTGGTATTCCACTGAGTACTTTGGGAGGATATTCTGCGTTGCCTTTAAAGACAGCAGAAAGAAAATCAGAATATGGCTAGGTCAGGTGTGTGGAATACACAGCACTGCTGAAATGAAATATTTGTCTGAGAAATAAAAGAAGCAACCAAAAGTCAGGAGGGCATGATTGGCTGTTCACAGGGAAAATGTCTCGGAGCCTTCGGTGTTCTGCTTCAGTTCAGCTGAGGAATCAGAACAAGACATTAAGCAGGATTCGCCATAGCATACTCCACTGCTATAAAGAAGTACCTGAGACTGAGTAATTTATGAAGAAAAGAGGTTTAATTGACTCCCAGTTCTTCAGGCTTAACAGGAAGCATAATTTGGAGGCCTCAGGAAACTTACAAATGGCAGGAGGTGAAGGGAAAGCAAGCACATCTTACCATGATGGAGCAGGATGGAGAGGGAGAAGGGGGAAGTGCCACACACTTTTAAAACATAAGATCTTGTGAAAATTTACTCGTTTTCATTAGGACAGCAATGAGGAAATCCACCCCCATGATCCAGTCATCTCCCACCATGCTCCTCCTCCAACATACGGGGATTACAATTCATATGTGATTGGAGTGCGGAGACAGAATCAAACCATGTAATGGAGAAAAGTTTACTTTTGTTGTACATTAGCAAAGAGGTTGGAGGCATTGTATTCCTGGCCTAGAGGTCTGTAGAACTTTGAACTTGAGAGTGATAGGGTATCTTGTAGAATAAATTTCTAAGTAGCATAGTGTTCAAGACGTAACCTGGCAGCTTCTAACAGTGTACACTTATATGCGTGAACAAAGAGATGTTCAGAAACTGGAAATCATTTAAAAGTGAAGCAGAGCTTTTTTCTATATGCTTTATTAGTAGTAGTTTTAATAAGATTATGACATTCTACCCTTAATACCTTTTGGGTATACGGAGAAAACACGTGTTGTTACTTCTTCAGTAATTACTACAATATTTCTGACAAACTCCACCCATTGTGGAGAGAAAAACTAATTATATGTTCCATTTGTTTTAAACTCAGTTTCAATACACAATTGAAAGAGCAGAATCTAGAAAATAAAATTACATAGTCTCTCATATGGAATCAATCTAAGTTTCCATCAGTGCATGGATGGATAAAGAAAATGTGATATACATACACAGTAAAATAATATTCAGCCTTACAAAGGAAACAAATTATATCATTTTCTTCAACATAGATGAACCTGTAGGGCATTATAAGTGAGATAAACCAAGCACAGTTAGACAAATACTACATGACCTCACTTATATTTGGCCAAAAAAAATTGAAATTGTCGAAGCAGAGATTAGAATGATGTTTGCTAGGATCTGGGATGCAAAGTGAGATTGTGGAGACATTGACCAAAGGATACAAAATTACAGTTGGACAGGAGCAATAAATTCAAGAGATTCCTTGTATAACACAAGGACTATGGTTAATAACAATGTATTGCATACATACAAATGCTGATGGAATAGATTTTATGTGTTTTTACCACAATGTATAAGTATGTAAGGTAAAGCATATAGTCATTCCATAGTGTACATGTAATTCAAAACATCATGTTGTATATCATATGTATTTATGCTAACTTTAAAAAATAAACTATTAAAACTATAATACCCCATGTATATAAAATTATACATTCTACTAGTTATCATTTCTTATTTTACTATAGTTTGATAATGCTGTATATATGTGTGCACTGGGAGAAGTATATGTGAGTTTTTGTGCCTGGATGGTACTAGAATAAAAGGAAAGAACCAAAGCCCTCAAATGCTGCATCCTCTTACTCCCTTGGTCTTTATCGTGACATTCGTTGCCCACTCTGGTGCTTCTTGCTGGGTTGGCATTGACCAGTAACAACCAAGGCATTGCTTTTCATCTTCACATATTATGTCCTACATCCTCCTGATTTTGGCTTAGCAATAATAGCCAATATCATTAACATAATGAGAGAATTGCATGCACAGAAGTTTTCAAGCCTTGATATGCTTGAAAAGCATAAGTAGATTTTAGAGTATTGTTTTGAATATGTCAATTTTGAATAACAAAAACTAAATATGTACTTTAATATTTTTTTCTATAATAAATCATTATCTAATTCTAAGGTAGATAGAGATTCACAAAGGACAAGGTTCTTTTAAGCAGGAAGCACAAAACAAACACACATTAATAAAATTACAATTATAAATAAATTATAGGAAATAGTTTGAGATCTAGAGTCTTAATACTTAGGCTCCAGTCCCTTCATTATCATTCATGATAAGCTTAAGTAAGCTTATCATCATGAATAAGTTTAGGTAAATCACTAAAGTTTTCTAAGTCTTCTGATAAAACAAATTACATTAGAAATTCCTCCTCCTAGATTTTTTTGAAGAATCAAATGAAATAATTTGAAAGGGCTTTGTAAATAAAATACTAAATAAATTAAATTCACTTGAAATTATAAAAAACTGTTTATTTCTGAATTATACTAACATTTATTCTTTGAAACTTTGTACATATATTTTTCTAACTTGGAGAAAACTTTAACAAATTTATGAAATTGTTACAGTGAAAAAAGATTTCCATGTTATTCATTGAAATGGAACAGTTTAGCATCACCACAGGAAAAAAAATGTAGTTAACATAGAGTGTTTATGTAATATTCAAGCATGTTATCAAATGCATTAACCTAAGCATAGTAAGCGAGTAATTTTCAATATGATTAATGACCTTATTACATTCATGTGAGCAAGCTAAGACTCTTCATTTCCAGAGAATTGTGCAGAAATTTAAAATGGGTCAGAGAGGGCATATGAAAATGAGTACAGAGCTGGAATTGGAATCCATAAGAAAGGCGAAAATAGTTTATGTTGTTTCATGTGGATATGAGAAGGTTCCGTGTATATGAAAAGTTATTTCAAGCTGGAAGATCAACAGCTGCCTTCAGTTTCAATGGTGTTTCTAACAGGAAAAGACACTTCTTATTATATAGTGAGTGACATTTACCTTAGAAGTCACAAAAGAATTTTCTAGGTAACTGCAAAAATTGTATTATATTCCACAAAACTACAGAGACAATATATGGTTAGTGATCATGAAGCAGTCCTGTTTAGGAAGTGAGGAATGAAGCCAATTACCTTTACCAACTAAATTTGAGAAAAATTAAACGCAACCAAATAACCAAAACAAGACCTATTTTTATTCTTGAGTCCTGTTTGTTTGCTTGTTTGTTTGACATTGCCAGAATTGAAACGACATGAAATTGCTTAGATTCTCTTAAGCCACTTATAGCATCTCACTTTGAAAAATAGATCATCCATTAACTCTTTCATTCATCTGTGTCAAGGAAATAATCTTAGTTTTACCCACGTGCTAATCATCTTTTTGAGGAACATCCATGCTTATAAGTTCTGCCAGAGTAGTCCAGTTATTAACACATTATCCCAGTTCATCTAAATTAAGGCATAATGTGAATTCAAGTGAAAGAAATATTTAATCAAATTAAAACAAACAAGTGTTAAAAAAATCTATCATAGTTCAGGGATTGCATTTTAATTAGAAAAAAACAGTGACTAATGCATGAACATATCAATGAATGAAATTTCTTCCAACAATGACATTTCATCCAACAATAAAATGAATAAATTTTGGACTATAACATTTTAACATTCTAAGAAAATAACATTTTCACGTACACAAAATGAAAATGAAATTCCAACAATTTCAGTAGTTTCTTTATTGGTGGCCGAGCAGGACATGGGGAGAAAGTAAGTTTTACAATTAGTATTATGTGCTAGTTCAGAAATAGACTATTGCTTACAGACTTGTCTATTTTATAGTTTAAATAATATAAATTAATGGCATCTAGTGTCTGCCTTTGTTGTTCTCAGGTCATGAGATCCACATGTCAGCCTGTGATATTTCCACCAGCTCCAGTAAAGACCTAGAGTCTTCTTTTTTTTTTTCTGGGGTCTTCCCACTTGTGAATCAGAACTGCAGCCACCAAGCGATGGCAATCATAATATTTTTCTGAAAACTGTACTCTATATTTTAAACTACTGAGATTTTGACATTTGCCTCAGCTCCTGCCCTTTGTGTGATTTTTATCCAGTATAGACATTGAAAAAAACAATAGAGACATTATGTCTTATTGAGGGAATAAAGAAAGGGGACTAATTCTGTGAGTTGGTTACATTAAAGTTGTTTAAGAGAGATTCTATTATAAAAGCAATAATAATGAAGCCATGAAATGCCAGTTATTAAAAAAATCCAAATAAATAATAGTCATTAGGCAAAACAAAACAAATCAAATAAACCAAAAAAAAAAAAAAGTAGATGTTAACTTCTAAATGACTCAAATAAATTATGGAGCATGAATTCAGAAAGCAGCCAAAGATTATGTTCTACTCAGGTGAATATTTACATTTTTCATTGTTTTTTGTTTGGTTTTTGTTTTTGTTGTTAACATTGACTTAAAAACAAAATTCTAAATACACTTGTGTATACTGCTTGGGTAATGGGTGCACCAGAACCTCACAAATCATCACTAAAGAACATACTCATATAACCAAATACCACCTGCTCCCCACTAACCTATGGTAATAATTTTTTTTAAAAAAATCAAATATGACTTGAAATTTAAACCTATAAATTTCTAATCAAACAACAGTTTGCAGAAATTGAAGCTTAGATAATTAGTGTGGTATGTAATTGTATTGGACTCCTTGGATCCACTTTTTCCAAAAAGTGTGATCCCCAGGCCATAAACATTAGCATTACCAGAGACTTGTTAGAAATGCACTTTTGAGCTTCACCCAGACTTCCTGAATTAGAAATTCTAAGATTTGGGTCAAGCAATGTCAGATCCCGGGATCTAGGTCCAACCCATGCTGCAGTTCGAGGGGAGTGGGTTGATGAGCAGAAAGAACACTCAGGGGAGAGTAGGCATGTCAATATGGTTTTATGGTTTTATTCAGCGGCAGCTCTCTCACACAGCTTACTCAAGCTAATGCATTTACACTGTCCACCCTGTTTTGGCTGCTTAATCTGGCGGCTCCCACACATTGCTACGTGGCCACCTCTCCCCTGCCTTCAGGGTCAGCAGTTTAACTCTTTCTCTCTCTGAGCAAAAGCAAGCCTAGCTGTGTCCTGGCTCCCTCCCATCTGTCTGCAAGATGGACAGCTTTGGCTCTCTCTCTTTCTCTGGCACCACCGTGCCTGCACAAGAGCCATGACCAGCCATGTTGAGTCAAGCCGAGCCTCCATGCATGAGCCTCTCTGCACAGAGTCTGCAGGGCAATTATACCTTCTACAGACAATAGTGGCTCCAAGCCAAGTATGAACTTACACAAACAGGTTATAAAACAAGGGGAGGTATGTGCCTGTGCACAAAACTTGCTGAGTCACTCTGACTGGACATCTGCCTTGGCCTATTCCTTGGCCAAAGCACATTCATCTACCTTACAAGCAATCTGTGTTTTAATAAACCCTCCAGTTTATTCCACTGTGTGCAAATTTTGAGAACTAGTGACCTACATTGAAGTATTGTCAGTATGACATCTTATTCTGTATTCCCATGAGACCTTATTTGAAACCATCACTATACCTGATACTTCTGTGAAGTCCCTGACAATATGAGAGTAGTAGGGGATGTGGCTTTCCCTAACGCAACGTCAGATGATCATAAGAATAAACATGTTTTTAAATATATACTATTTGTTAATGTATTCATTTTGCAAATGGAAGGGAGATGGATAAAATAGAAAATGCATGTTTAGTAAATTATCACAACTGAGTTAAATTTTGTCTTTGCTTTATCCCAAATATGTATATGTGGGCTAGCTAATAGACTGATTACCTGATTGATTTTATTATTTAGGAAATATTTGAGAATGCGCTACATTTTTTTATGTTTTTGAGGTGATGCAGATACCACAATTTAAAAGTACATCAGACAGTGATCTCACTGTGCTTTACATCCTCTCAGCCCATTTATTTGCTCCAGGTATTGTTGTGGCCATCAACTGACCTGAAGACATGTCACCTCAGTGTGTTGATACAACACCTTGTACTTCCTTCCTGGGGACTTCTGGAGAGCTTAGAAACACACAGATTCCTGGGGTCCATCCCATACTCTAAATCAGCGGGTATGGGTAGGAGCCTGGAAGTCCACCTTTCTAACAGGACCACAAGTGATGCTGTTGCTGGCAAGCTGGGTACCATAAATTAAAAACAACTGGATTAGAAGGAGACTTGCTGAGATGTTACTCTGATCTGTAGCATGAAAAGGAGCCAGCAATACAAAGAACCCAAAGAAAAGGATCCCAGGTAAAGAGAGAATGAACAGTACAAATATTCTAGTAACAGAATTCGTTAGCTCAGGTGTGAGGGTGGTAAGGTCAGTCTTTACACAGGAAGTTGAGAAAAGAAGGTAGAGAGAGGATGAGGGTTATATGGAAAAGGTTTAATGGAAGTAGATAGAGAACAGATCAGGTAGAGCAATATGGGTCATAGTAAACTATGCTTGGTTTTATTCTAAAGATAGGTTAAGTCGTCAGAAGTTTTAAAAGAGATGTTATCCGAATTATATTTTTTAAGTGACTGTGTAGGATCTGTTGTCGTTGGATAAGAGTCAAAACAGAGAAGTTTCTCACATCTACAAAATAAAATTCCTATGCCTATTATAGAGAGAAATTGCAAAGATTAGGATGAATGCATAAAATGTCCCAGAATAACATAGATTAGGTGATCATGTAAATATTATATATTATACGCAGAATGGAAAACATGAATAAAATACATTTAGAAAACATATAAATGTGATTAATCAATACAAATGTCAACATAAATTTTAGGAAGACATGTCATAAAGTTGAATCTGTGTGGACTAAAGTAAGATGTAGACTATGTACTGATAAGTGATCAAATCTAGAACTTCACTGCTTGGGTGTGACTTCTGGCCCTGCTCATCTCTAACTGAATTACTCTAGACAAGTTACTGAACCTCCCTGTGCCTTGACTTTCTCATCTGTGAAATGGAACACATTAATAATAAATACCTTCACCTCACAAAAGGTTCCACGGGGATAGATTCAATGAGTGATTTTCTATAAGTGTAAGTTACTTTATGATCAGTGCCTAGAACTTGGTAAGTCTTATAAGAGTATTTGCTATTATCATTTTTGTTATTGCTGCTATTAGTCAGTAACAACTTATAAATTTTGGGTAGTAACAAAATGTTTGGGTAGTAACAAAATGCCGATCTTAAAAGTGATAAAAGAAAATACTGAAACTGTATGAGGTGTGGGTGTGTGCGTGTGTGAAAATTGATAATTTTCAGTTCAGTTTGTGTGTGTAGGAGCAAGAGTGAATAGGCGAGGTGGTAACTGATAGAAGGTAACTAAGTACAGACTGGAAATTGTAGGCAATATGTTATAGATTTGAGTTTTGAATTTTGGAGTGAAATTTTTTTAAAAAAGCAAAACTTATTGTATACTTTGGTAATTTTATTTTTAATATTTGGATGTGGACATTCGTATATATGTGGATATATACATTATAAGTCTCAAGAGGCTACTGCATTGGCCCTCTGATTTGTGCAGTGGTCTTATGATATTTGGATGTCAGGAATAAATAAACAAAAATATAGATAGATGGATGGATAGGAGTATGTGTATGGGTGTGTGCATGTGTATGTGTGTGTACAAGAGAGAGAACATGGTTGCATGATTGCCAAATTTTAATTTTTTCAAGAACAGAATTTTTTAAAAACCTGAGATGGCTGCTGAGTAAACAGAAATTTTAAAAATAACTAAAAATTAAACTAGATGTCAAACACTTCACAAAATATTAGAAAAATATTGATATAACTTGAAATCTCATGAACTGTACAATAGGAAAGGTCAAGTGGCATAGTTTTTCCTTTCACTATTAATAAATATCTATATAATTTAAATCAAGGTGGTGGCCAATATGAGAATTTACTGTGAGTAACACTGTCATTTCATGTCTCATAAATTCTTGCCTACTTTGAATTTTGAAATGTACTAGAAAACTAACAGGCATCAAATTTTTAATGTACATTTAATGCTATGACTGTTGTCAAAGGAAGTGTTGGAAAATCATTTATGAATACATGAAATGGACTGTGATCTGCATTTCATCTTCTGTATTCCCAAATAAAGACTTTTTAGAAATATATTGTTCTACAGTCATGAACAACTTTAGGACTTATCTTCTTCAGTTGTATTCAAGATTTTAAACATAATCAAAGTCAAAACTCGAGTTTCTTTAAAATGAAAATATTCATTCTTTCCTGCAACTATTCCTCAGGAATATTTCAAGTAGCAACACCCAAACACTAAGGGAATTAGAAATGTCTAGATCTAAACACTCAAATACTTATGTCTTTCTCTTCTCCTCCTTCCACGGATCCCTCTACATACACAACACAGGCAAAAACTTTAGTCATTGTGATGCACAGTCAGTGAGCCCCCAAACTGGGGCTTAGCCTGGGTGGGTTCTTGGTTTTGCCTGGGAAAAGTTTTAGGGAAAACGATGGTGTTAGATGGCGTTAGACAGCAACTTTCATTAAAGGGGCAGTCTACAACAGCAGCAGTGGTATTGCTCTTTGTGGAGCACAACAACCCCATAGACAGTGTGCCAGAGTAAAAACTCAGAGACAGTCATGCAGTCATATTTATACCCTCTTTTAAGTACATTCAAATTAAGGGGTGGATTATGCAGAAATTTTTAGAAAAAAAGGTGGTAGCTTCTGGGTCATCAGGTGATTGTCATAGAAAGAGCCAGTAAATTCTGGGTGTTGCCATGGCAATGGCAAGCTGACATGGCATTAGTGAGCATCTCTTATGGAAAGGTGTTTTTGCCTCTATCCTGTTTCAGCTAGTCTTCAATCTGGTCCAGAGTTTGACTCCCCACTTCTGGAGTCACTTCTATGTCAACTTCCAATCGTCTTTTAAGATCCATATTTTGCCCATGTTCATTCATTTCATAAGCAAATATTCTCCCTGCTAGAGGGAACATTAAGTTCACATAAATTAACCTTATTCAGGAGCTTGAGATGAGAGATCCATATATCACCATCAAAGCCAATATCTAAAATTGCAGGGAAAAAAACATGATCTTGTCTAGATCATGAGCCCATCTAAGGGCCAATTAGTGGGCCAGGGTCCGGAGTACTGTGAATTTCTCATTGTGGGTCACATGGCCACTTCTGAGGCTGAAGGTTTGAAGATTGAGGGTCTATTAATAGTAGAGGGGAGTAGATTGATTGACATTAATGAATTGTTGCCATTGCACTGAACCTGTAAACTCTTGAAAATTGGTAATTCTCAGTTCAGTTTAATTAATGTCTAATGAGCACTTTCTATTTCTCTGCTAGATAATTAAGCAAATTAAAGAATATCAAGAAGAAGCTCCATCCTAATATTAGTAATAATAGAAGCTATAATATACTGAATACAAATAAAAACATAGCTGTTCTACCCATATTATATTTGACATTAACAACTAAACTTTGGGAGAACATATCTATTAATATTCTTCATTTGATAGCTGGAATTTCTGAGCAATGGCAATATTATAACACTTTTACATCCTATGGGTTGTGTCACTACATGAATTTACCTGATCCCCAAAGTCATGTTTTTCCATTATGCTCACTTACTTCTCTCTGTGCATCATGCTACTGCAAATAATCCAGACAGCAAAGACATAAAAAAAGAGAAAATGTTTTAATTGTAAGTATGAATTTAGTAGCAATATATATCCTGTTTAGGGGAGACTGATTTCCCAGAAAAGCAAGAATCTTTCTCAGATGAGAGAGGAAGAATAAATAAAACTTTAATTCAAAACAATTGCATCTCCAAGAAACAGAGATAAGACAAACAAGTATTTAGTAGATAAAACCTTTTATAGGGCAGAACAATAATAAATTACATATGCAAATATGTGGTCTGGATAAAAATAATACCTGAATGCAGAAAGGTATAATAAAGCAACTCTACTCTTACATGGTTACCATTACAGAGACTTTGTATTTTTCCAGTTTATAGTTCTTCCTTTAGAATTCAAAGTGTTCAAGGCTGTTATAAAATATGGCATACACATTTTACTTTTGACATTACATTTGTTTCCCTAAGTTACAATTTTGGAAAAGCAGATGAACAAAGGCGTATGATAATTTTGAGTTTATACAAAGTTATATATTATACTTAATATAATTACATAAGATACACTTAATATGAGCATATAAGATACATTAAGTATATATCACATATATCTTATATATACAAAGTACATGTATCTTATATACTTATATTAAGATTTATCTTAATATAATTTGAAAAAGTATAATTAAGATGTTCTTATTTTCATGGACCGAAGTCCATTAAGCTCTGCATAATTTAGTGTATTTGAGTTTACTACAATAAAACTGGAAAAACAGGAAATGAGGATACTTGGTGGTCTGGAAAGAACCATAAAAATAAAGAGAGGAGAGGTAATGGAATATTCTAGACAGAGGAAAGTGCACAACTTGGACTATAAGCCCTTTCCTCGCCAAGACCTGTGTTGTACACACATTGATTCTTTGTAGGGGGTAGCTTGTTGTTTCATAAACATTTAGTTGGTGCTAAATAAATTTCATGTATTGATGGGACAGAGATGAGAAATTCCGGAATATATTAAAGGTAGGAAGTGGCATGAATATGTCAATTTCATAAAGCAACCAAAACAGAGAACCCAAGCTACTACCTTAATTTTGAAAAACTTCTACATGCTTCTTCCCCCAGTTGTATTGACTCATTTATTACTTCCACCAAAAATTGGCATATGTATAGCTCTTCTATAATTCTTCCAGAATCATCTAAAATGGATTCACTGTACTAAGAAATTCTATTCAAGTATAAAATTAGAGGAAAGCTTCCTGAAACTGAAACCTTGCCCTCATGATAATGGCATCATAGCAGAGGTAAATGTAGCGTAACAGAATATACATTTAAGGGTGAAAAGACAGCAGGAGGAGATTGTATTACAATAATGAGGTGGATGGACAGTGATGCCTCATGAATAGTGAGTCTCATAAGGGTCAGAACATAGAAAATGTATGTGTTAATGTCATACCTATAATCTCCAGTTCTTACTCTTCATGAGTTTACTGGTTCTCATTTCCTATGTTTACTCTGGTGATACTCATGTGAACACCTTGAATTCAGATGATAGTTTTCTTGCTTTAAGTACAGGGCTACAAAAAAGCTAATTGGATTCTACTTATTTCCTGACTTCCTGGTTGGGGAAAGCTGCAGGGTCTCATTGCTTAATTAGTGTTTACATAGAGTAAAATCAGAGACAGTAAAATGGTAGGACTTAGCAGTGAAATACCAAAAATGGCAGATATTTTATTTCCATTTATCTCTAAATGTCTATAATCTTAGGGAATCTGAAATCTTGTCATATTCTCTATCGTTTTATTTAGGAACTCAGCTTTAATGGCAATAATAATAATATCTATCTGTTTAGTGAAGAATTAACTTTATCTGGGTCTGGCCTTTGTTCAGGTTCTGGGGCTAAGCTCTAACTGCTTGAAATTTTCTAGGTAATAGAAATATCTTTGTTATTTATGGTGGGCTCCTTGAACCACAATCAATCATTTATGCTAACAGAGATGACCCAAAGTGCGGACTTGTGATGACACAAAACCACACATATGATTAGGGGGTTGGGGTTTGTGACCATGTGAATTCAGTCTGATCTTCAGGGATGGGGGTTGGAGCCAGGGATTAAGTTCCACTCTGCGAACAGGAACCAAGTCAATCACGCCTACATAATGAAATATCAATGAAGAGTCTGAACACCGAAGCATGGGCATTCCTCTCAGCTGACAATACTCTGTATTGCCAAATGTTGATGCCAGAAGAGTAATGCATCCCGGAGGACACAGAAATGTTAGATTTGAAGCCCTTCCGGTCTCATCTTCTTTCTTATGCATCTCTTCCTTTGACTAGTTCTAATTTGTATTCATTTGCTATAATCAAACTTTAATAAAAGTATACTGTTTTCCTGAGTTCTGCGGGTCATTCTAAGCCTGTTATCAAACCAGGGGAACCCCAGATTTGTAGCCAGTTGGTTAGAAGTGAGTGTGGTCCTGGGGACTCTGCAAATTGTGACTTGTATAATATTTGAAGTATTGGGCAGGTCTGGCAGTCTGGAAAATTGTGTCCTTAAATTGGGTTTGGTTAAATCCCATTACTACCATTTACTGAAGGTCCACTATATCCTCCAGTCAATATACTTAATAATTTAAAAGTATATATTACTGTGGTTGTCAGCCTTCAAGATGGTTCCCAATAATCCTTACCCCCTGATATTTGCTCATTTCTATGAGTAAATTGGGGCTGATCTATTATGCATTAAGAATGACTTTCATAATCAGTCAATAATGGCACAAGTAATGATGTGTGACTTCTGAGGTTTCTGCTTTCTCTTTGATCTTTTGATGCACTTGCTCAGGGACAGCCAGCTATCATGGTGTGGGGACACTTACATAGCCCTGTGGAGAGGCTCAAGGGCTCACATGGAAAAGAGCTACAGCTGTTGGAGCATAGTCAACACACACTTGCCATCATTGTGACTGAACCACTTTGGAAGTGATTCTCCCAGACTTATCAGGATTTTAGATGACTGCAAGCTGAGAGAATTCTGATTGCAACCACATGAGACCCCGAGCAAGAATTACCCAGCTGAGTCTTTCCTGAATTTCTGACCCACAGACTCCATGAGCATAATATTTGATTGTTTTATACCAGTAATTTCAGGGGTAATTTGTTTCACAGCATCAGTTAAACAAAGTAATCATTTTCTATATTTCAGTTTACTTAACCTTAACATGAGTATCTCAGATAGTTATTACCCACAATTTATTGATACCACAGAAATCTCTCTTGTATAGAGTCAGTTTTCTGCCTTCATTGTATTTACGTTCTCAGTAGCATTTGCAACAGATTACCATTCTTTCTCTACAGTCTTCAGCTGACAGTACATTCCTTATATTCTTTTTCAAACTTTCTGGTGATTTTCTTGTACTTTTCTTTGAGTGTTTCTCCTCCTGTCTGCACTTTAAATTTTTAAGTTTCTTCTTTTTTCTATCTTCATTATTTTCCTAACTAAAGTCATCTTTTGATATCCAAAGGGAATTGATTCCAGGAAGAACCCCCAACCCCTGCAGATATCAAAATCCTGGGATGTTCAAACTCCTGATAGAAAATGGTGTCATATTTGCATATAACCTACACACATCCACTTGTTTACATCTTCTCTATATAACTTACATACTTAACATAATGTAAATGCTATGTAAATGGTGGTTATACTGCATTGGTTTTTATTTGTATTATTTTTATTGTTGTGTCATTTTTTATTGTTATGTTTTTGTTTGTTTGTTTGCTGAATCTTTATGATTCATTGTTGGTTGAATCTGCTAATATGGCACCTTTGGATATGGAGGACTCACTGCATGTTACCCAGTTCCATGACTTTAAATATGGTAATATTTCCAGTGCATGCATGTAAGACTTGTCTCTCGTCCAGTGGCTCCACAATCATATATTCACATCTTCTCACGTTTCCTTTTAAATATCTAATAGGTTTTTCTGAGATAATTTGATCAAAATAAAAGTATCAACTAACATTCCCATCTCCACTCCAAGAGGAACTGCTTCCTCAACCCAGCATCTCTCATTATGGTTAGTGGCCCTGCTAGTCACATAGTTATTGTGATGAAAAGAATCCTACAAATTATCTTTAATTTCTCACAACCTACATTCAATCTATAACCAAATTCTTGTTGGCTCTGCCCCAAGGTTTGCCTCCAACCTTATGAACACCATTGTCACGACTGACTTTATAAAACCAAGACACCAACATCTCTCCTTAAAACTAGGACAATCAACTGCTAAATTTTATTTTTTGATTGTTTAATATTTTAAATTGATAGATAAAATTGTATGCATTTAATGTGTACAACATGATGTTTTCAAGCATACATGCATTGTGGAATGACTAAATCTAGCTTATTGACATATGTACTACCTCACAAAGTTTTTATCTTTGTGGTGAGAATACTTAACATCTATTCTCTTTCCTTGCTTTTACGCTATCCTGAGTTTAGTTCATTCTTCATACTGCAGTCAAAGGGATGCTGAAATAACTTAGATTACATCATCACCATGTTAAAATATTCTTACCCTTTCTCATAGCACTTATAGGAAATTCCACATTTCATGCCATGACTTTAAAGCTCAATGTGATTTGATCTCCAATCTCCTTGCTGATTTAAATCTCACCTTCACTCTGTCCTGGTAACAATGGCTTTCTCAAATGTGCCAAGATTATTCTGACTTTAAGATATTTGTACTTCTTATTTCTTCAGCACAACCCATTTTCTGAATATTATCACCTAGATGACTCTTTCACATAGTTCAAATCTCAACCAAATACCACAGCTTCAGCAATGCTTTTCCTGATCACCTTATTTAAAAGTCTCACTCCTCCTCTACTCTCTTTACCTACTTACACAATATTTAATAGTAATAATAATTTTGTAGTACTTACAATTTGAAACTATAAGTGTAATATTTTTATTGAGGGTTGTTGCTTTATACATAGATATTAAAAAGTATTAAACAAAAATAAATAATGCAATAACATAAATAATAAATATTTCTAGAATCAATCAATTGAGCAATGAGCTCAAAGGGCCGAAGTAACTTGTCCAAAGTCACATCCATAATAAATGTATTTCTAAGCTTGTTTGACTGCAAAAAAGTTCCAGGTTTGTAAATATAATCACATTAAATTAACAAAGCATTGTGATTGTTAGTGGCAGTTCTCCTGTTACTGACAGAAGAGTCATTTGTTGAATGTTGACTATTGATAGTCATCAATTCCAGCCTCTTCTGTGCTCACTCTTAAACCTTGGAAGTTATGAGTGAAGTTAGGGCCTAAAATACACCTAGGTTCAAGGCTGCTCTCAATAACTATGTAACCTTAGGCAAACTCTTTAACTGTAAACTTTCGTTCCCTCAAT
This sequence comes from Theropithecus gelada, assembly GCF_003255815.1. Lineage (NCBI taxonomy): Eukaryota > Metazoa > Chordata > Mammalia > Primates > Cercopithecidae > Theropithecus > Theropithecus gelada. The sequence continues at coordinate 27,434,039 of NC_037682.1, read as the reverse complement.
AATAATAATGATCTTAGTAATACCTCTCAGGAAGCATAGATTAAAAGAAACAAAGTAACAATATGTAGGGTGAACAAGTTGAAAAAATATATCTCTTATAGGGTAGACAAAATGAGATGTAAAAATGCAATTTGGCTTCTGGAATTGCAGCCACACGACAAACATTTAAATGTCTGATACATTTCTCATCTTGGATAGTATAAATTCCTCTTTTTAATATGCCACTTATTTATACTATTTCTGGTCTTACCTGTGATGGAAAAAAAAATTAACCCATAAATCCTAGCAGAAACTAAGACAAATAAATGTTTCTCATCATTTGGATAATGATCTCTCCAGGCAGCAGTACATAGTTATGGTTCCAACATTCTATCAGTTACCATGGGCTCTGAAGGTGCCAGGAGTTGTCCTTTACCATCTACTAAAATTTAGCATTTAAAAGTAGTAAAAGCATTCTTCCTTATTGGGGCTCAGAACATGATACTCCAAAGTATGGCATCTTGGCATGCTGAGTACTTTGCACTGAGCAAAACTGGAAATGCCTCAAAAGCAATGTCTCTCTGACCTTCTCGTACCCTCCTGTCTCCTGCCCATCTTTTTCCCCTGAAGTGAGTGTAAATGTGAATTCCTCTTCCCCAACGAGGTCATAGAAACTAGCTACCCTCTCCCACAAAGCAAGCCGTAAAGCCTAGAAAGATCACTCACTTTTTTCTCCCTTCTTTCATGAAGACCCTCATTCCAGAGGATCCTGTCCCATACCTAGAGGAAGAAATGCTACACAGACAGGCCAAGCAGAATATGAACAGACTGGTCTTGCTGGGTTTTCCCTCTCAGTCTGTGGCCATCAGATCACACCCTCTGTCTAGTCACAGTTCTACATGGCTGTCCATTCTTCATCTGTCTACGCATAAAAAAATAGACAGTTTTGCCTCAGTCTTTGGTCTTCATTTCTGAAGACTTTCGTGTCATGTAAATCTTTTATTAAATAAATTTGTTCTGTTTTTCTCTTGTTAATCTATTTTTCATTATAGGAGTGTCAGCTGTGACCTTTCTGATGGATCCAAAAATTAGCCGACCATTCTACCACTACATGTTCATGATATTAGATTTATCTATAATTGTTAAGCAGATAGATGAATCAGTTAATAATCTATAACATGGTAATATTTAGTAAAACATTATTTGCAAATTAGAGATCTTTAGGCAAGAATTACACATACACCCCACACAATTCCCAAAAAACACAGTACCTCAGCACCACCGTATATCTCTCTATTTTCCTGCAAAGCCATTTGATTTGTTTTCCTCCAGCCGAATCCTACACGTCGATGTAAAGTCAAAGAGCATTTTTCTTACAATTTATCTGCTTCGTTTTTACAAACCATAAATTGTTGCTTGGTCATCAAGGTGACTGACGGTCCATCTTACACTGGCGTGTAATATCCACTTTTTTCCCCTTAACTCACAATATATTACTTTTTGGCATCAGCAAGTCCCAATTGATTTTAGTCACAAATTAAATGCCCTGATGGTTGTAATATGGTGATTTATCACTAGAGTCAGCAGTGATTTTGTTTTGTAATGGATTTAAGAAAAGGATTGAGGGAAAAGGAGGCGAAGGGTTGAAACTCTCAAGTGTGCAGACACTAAGTTGAACAATTCATAAAGGTTTAGGAAAAAAAAACTGTTACTTTTGACCATGAAGGGAGCTTTTGGAAAATTGAGTTATTGAAGGCAAACAATGGTAACTGCGTGAGATTAAGCTCTTTACTTTCCAAGTTTCATGTAGTCTTCATTGCTTTGTATTTCTCTTGAAATTACTGACAGAGAAAAATGCCATTTGTCAACTCATAAAGAATCTCCTGCTTAACTTCTGACATATAAATATTTATTTCATATTATCCCAAATAAATAAAGTCTAGACAATTGAGGGAACACAGAAAGTCCAAGAGTACTACATAAAGAACTGGCGTATTGCAGTCAAAATGTTTCCTAATGATAATTAACAGAAAATGGAGTCTCAAAATGGCTTACATAAACAAAATAATTTATTGGTTTCTGTATTAGTGCATTCTCACATTACTATCAAGAAATAGCTGATATTGGGTAATTTATAAAGAAAATAGTTTTAATTGGTTCACGGTTCCACGAGCTGTATGGGAAGCATGATGCTGGCATCTGCTCAGCTGCTGAGGAAGACTCAAGAAGCCAAAATTTATGGCAGAAGGCAAAGTTGGAACATCTTACATGGCAGGAGCAGGAGAAAGAGAGATGGGTGAGGTGCTACATGCTTTTATATGACCAGATTTCATGAGAACTCATTCACTGTTATGAGGACAGCACCAAGGGGGTTGGTGAGAAACTAGTCATGAGAAATCTGCCCCCATGATCCAACCACCTCCCAAAAGGCCCCACCTCCAACATTGGGGATTACAATAAGATTTGGTAAGAACACAGATCCAAACCATGTCAACTTCTGTTCTGAAAAGCATATCCATAAATGCAGTACATTGGAAGAAGAAGTTGTTACCTCTTCAAGTTATTTTGTTATTAAAATTATGAATATTTGTCTGTATTTGGTAAGTAAGGCCTGTATTATTTTATTACTCTGTCTTTGCTTTTTGAAAATAAAGGAGGCTTTCATTTTTTCATTTGAGGGTGAGTGACAACTACCGACGACATTTTTCATTTTACCTTTTCTGTTAAATGTGATAGGAAGGCTGCAACAAAATACCACAGTCGAGTGATCTAAACAACAGAAATTTATTGGCTCACAGTCCTGGAAGCTAAGAGTCCAATATTAAGATACCAACATGCTTGATTCCTTCTGAAGTTTCTGAAGGCTATGCAGGTTAGCTTGCAGATGACCGTCTTCTCCCTGCCTCTTTCTGTTTACCTTCTATGCGTGTATACGTCCAAATTTCTCTTTTTATGAAGACCCCCGTCACATTGAATTAAGGCCCACCTCAATTACCTAATTTTAACTTGATTACCTCTTTAAGAATTCTCTCTCTAAATAAAGTCACATTCTGTTGTATTTTCTTAGGAGTTAGGACTTTAACATGTGTATTTTGGAGGATAGTAGTCAGCCCATAACATCCTCTTTGCCCACACAGCCTAACAACAAGAGATAAACATGATTTTGCTGAGAGACTGTAATTTCCACAGTGCTGTGGAGTTCTGGTCTCAAGCACAGCCTGCTTGGGGTCCAAACTACTGTACCAGTATCTGTCAGCTTTCTTTCCTCTGAGTTGATTCTGTTCTCCTTTTCGATGTCTGGCTTTCAAAAACATTAGGTATTTGACTTCGATAAATTATTTACAGCTAGAGTCATCCAAGGAGGAGGCACTGGAGAGTTTATATTAACAAACTTACAGAACAACAACAAACACCCAGAACTTTCACATATTGTCTTCATTTGTGGAATATACTCATCTTTCTGGATCTATCTCAATGGTAGAGGGTGTGTTTGGAATGCTGGTACTGGCTTAGCCTAGATCTTTTGCTGCTACACTTTTGTAATCTGATAGTAAAATCAGTTTCACCAGATGAACATGTGTAGTATGTGGAGAAAGTATCCTTCCTCCAGAGAAAATTAGAGAGTATTATCAAAAGCAGAATTAATGATTTTATGGAGGCAATAAGGAGAAATAAACTAAATAGGGGATGATAACTACCAGTACCCAACAGAGGGACAAGGACATATTCATTTTGTCTCCTTTTAAGTACCTGGATATTTTTGCCAATCTAAATCTACTACCAAATGCTGGGGGGAAAATACATTTGAAGATTTTGATAAATTTTTACCTCAAGTGTACATTCTCTTTGAAGTATCTACTTTCAGATTTTGCTAAAAATTTAATCAAATGTTATTACATTTTTGTCCTTTTAAAAGCTTTTATCTAGCAATGTTCCGGTATTTTATTTCCTTTTTAAGGAATTATTATCTTCCTAAGGTATGTCATGAGAATAGATGGTAGATAAAACAGTAGTGAAAATACTTAAAAACATACACACAATCATATCATATTGGGCAATAAAATGTAGTGTTTATTTTCTTAAGCTATTTTTGTCATTGTAATTATAAATATTTTGTCTATATTATGTTAGTGGGAGATAAAATACTTGTGAAATTTATTATCTTAATTTTTATTTTAGACTCCCCAAATTAGACACTGATATATTTATATTGAAAGAGAAAACAAAAATAACGACAGCTTTTGACTTACCTCCTCTATTCATTGCACCAAATTCAGATAAGCGTATTGATTTCAGAGCAAACTCACTACTACCAAACTGCGGGATGCTAACATAAAATACTCAGAGGCAAAACATATTGGGCACAGTAGTTCCCATGTAAACAACTTTAAAACAAATGTAAGATTTCAGAACTGCTTTGAGGACATGCATACTGAAAGACCAAGAGTTTCAGCAATGCTACATAATATGTGCATCTCAATTCAGATTGGACGTTTTTGAACTTATGGTTTAAACATATTTGATCTACATTAATTCATTACAATTATTACTATTATCTATGTTCAAATTGTCACACCTGTAGAAATTTCCCCTCTGGTAGCTTCTTTATGTTTGCTACCAGACTGAGCCTTATTGATTTGACCATCAATATGTTCGCAAGCATCCTTGCTATCTGATGTGACAAGGTATTTCAGACTCATATTGTGTATCCTGTCCCACAGCCAAAATGAGCCATTACTTCAAGGAGCCCTTCAACTACTAATGGGAAATGCTATTTAGAGACAACAATCTGTGTTCACAGAGTATAGTTGACTTTTATGGCCTAGAAATATATTATTTTAATTATCAGTTCATGTGAAGGATAATCTTTTTGCTCAGTGGAGGTCTTGTCATGCCTAACAAATGGTGTATTTCTAGCATGGTAATAATTAAAAGTGTGATTTACAAATTTAAATTTGTTAATAAGGAAGATAGATTCCTTTTGAACTTATGTATGTAAATACATGATTAACAAAGTAAAGGAACTTAATAAAAGCCCTTAATATAACATTTATAAATTATTATCTTTGATACATAAAGACAACAAATCAGTATCAAAATTTTCTATAAAATTTGTTTATTTTTGATGAATTATTAGCTTATAATGTACGTTAAGATATTTCCTGGGAAATTTTGTCTTAAATTTTAGGAACAAAGGCATACTTTAAGTAACAAGTCAATTAATACACATTTAAGATCCTGATTAAATTTAAAGTTAAGTCATTCTTATTGTATGCTAATGAGAGGCATGGATTTTGAGACAGACAGACCTAGGTTGGCACTGATTGTGACATTGGAAAAATTACTAAAATCTTCCTTTATTATTTTAAAATCCTCATCCAAATGAAAAGATTTTAAAAGATAATGTTTTCTAAGCCCTTTGTACAATGGCTAGTATATCACAGAATGATAATAAATGGTACTTTATACCTACTAGTGGCTGTGAAAGCAAGACTCAGAGGCAAAAGTATTGAGAAAAGAAGAAATTCATTCTGCACTAATTATTTGTAAAAGATTCAACTTCAAGAGGAGATAGCAAAATAGGAAGAAAGGAAGGGAGAAAGGAAAAAACAAAAGAAAGAGAGATGGGAAGGAAGGAAGGAAGGAAGGAAGGGGAAAGGAAGGAAAGAAAGAAAGAAAGAAAGAAAGAAAGAAAGAAAGAAAGAAAGAAAGAAAGAAAGAAAGAAAGAAAGAAAGAAAGAGAAAGAAAGAAAAAGAAAGAGAAAGAAAGAAAGAAAGAAAGAAAGAAAGAAAGAAAGAAAGAAAGAAAGAAAGAAAGAAAGAAAGAAAGAAAGAAAGAAAGGAAGAAAGGAAGGAAGGAAGGAAGGAAGGAATGAATGTAGAAGGAAGAAAAGAAGGAAAAATCGATGATGAAATTTAAAAAATTGCAAAATTACCAAGGTTATAAAGTTTCCATTATTAATCAGTTTGTTGTGGAAACACAGCAACTTTCTCAGAAGACGCACATTGACAAAAGTCATGACACATTTTTACATAGAATTGCAAAGTGAGAGATAAAATTGCTTTTTGATAGAAGTCCAGGCTTGAAGAAAATTCTCCAAGTATTTGAGGAGCCAGAAGTAGCACAAAACTATGCTTTGTAATTTTGGTTTATTTTTTGGGCAGAGTGGCTGTTCTGCTTGTGAAACAATGATCAGAAACCAAAACCATCCAATTCACTTCTAGCAGACTTTTTATCTGTAGTATGTATAATTTAAAATATCCTCCTTTGAAATTCCTATGTTTGTTAATATTCTCGCCTGACAGAAAGTGGCATTCATCGTTACCTACTATCTGGGGTTCTATTTTGAATATTTCAGAGAGCCTAATACGAATCATAAATTACCACAATCATAAGGCCTACTAGGCTGAATATAATTTCATGTGTCTTAGTAGGATGTTACGACTGATTATCAAAATAGCTTCTAGATCTTCACTACAACCTTTTGAATGCTAAACAATTGAGGCAATTCAGGTTAAACACAGATGATTTCTAAGGTCCCTTCTAGCTCTAACATTCCATACTTTCTCAGCTTTAGGTCTCTAATACAGCATACATATAATATACATGCATAGGATGTATAGCATATATACATATGTATATATTGTGCTATATTGCATATATACAGCATATATATACAATATACACTATATAGTATATATACATGCATATACATATTATATATGTATATGTAATATGTATGTATATGTATACATGTATGTATGTATATATAATATGTATATATGTATGCATATAGCCATATATATAGTATGTGTATATGTATGTATATAGCCATATTATGCAACATACCTGCTAATACACATAATTTAGCTTAACCATGGTATAGCTGAGGAGATTTGCAGGAAACGCAACTCACACTATAAGTAGACACATCACTCAGTAGTAGTTCTATAGTGAATTATTTAGCATATCTTGAAACTTTTTGCAATTTTCTTCATTCAGTAGAGCACATCAACTTCACTTAGTTGTCCTTATTTCATTCTAGTTTCAACCAAGGGTCAGAATTTAACCTTATCTGCCCCAGAGTTATTTCATATTACATTCTTCTTCCCATGGAACACTGCAGAACATAATAAGAAAGGCTGCGAGTAAAGATTTCAAAGTACCTTCACATCCAGGAACAAACTTCTTTCTTGCCCCCACACACACGGTGTGTATATACCCAGAAGTACCCCAGATATTTTTTTGTTATATTTATTCTTAGAGTGCTAAGTCAAAAGGAAGGCTATGCCTAGGTAAAGAGGAAGCATTTTATTTTCTTACTCCAGTCTAAGATATGCCTACCAAACTAAGGTTTTTGTCTCTTGAGTAACCTCTTATAATTATTGGCATACATTTAAATAAACATCTAGTCTAGCTCTTTAGCTCTAAGGAACCTTGTCTAAAGTATAATCCATTGTCAGTACATGACCCAAATTACAGCATAGCAGATAATACTATAGACTATGCAAAATTACCTGTTGGGTATCAATACCATACCTCAAGTTAATGTTAATGTTTGTCAAGCTTATCCCCTTTCCTTGCTACTCCCTCATGCATACAAACTGAGAAGAGATGAATAAAGTGGAGTACAACAAAAAAAATGATCAACTTTCACATGATATTTACAGGTTTTTTTGTGGCACTTGATAATTTAAGATTAATAAAATTGAAATGGTTACTAGCCCAACTCTAGTCTGTGCTAGAGTTGCTCAGCATACCTACACTAAAAATAATTTTCCTTTTTAAACATGATCTTTGCTGGTATAAAAATTGAGGTCTATTTCAACAGACAGATATTTTACATGGTGACATCCCCTAAATTCAAAAACAACAACAAAATTCTGTAAGTATTCAACATTATTATAGTTTTTACTTTTTTTCTCTCTCATGATTTTTAGTACTTCTATTTTTCCTGGTTTTGTCACATAAAGAAAACTAGATTATCTCTTCTTGTAACTGCTGAAGTCAACTCAGACACCAAGCATCGTTGCTTTGATGGCTATAGATAGATAGTATGTTTTTCTTCAGGAAAAGCTTACAAGATGGGAAAGGAGAAGATAGTAATATTCATCCCTCATTATCCTGGGCTCATTACTCAGGTAGCCATTTATTTATATGCAGAAAATGATATTTTCTGCACATCCAACAACTTGTGTACCTTGCTTGTAATGACAAAACTGTGGAAAAAAATACTACCTGTTTATCATTATTAAACATGCCAAGAACTACAGTGACATTGTATTGATACTAAGTCACAAACTCCTGGTGTTTAACTGCTTTAGCCCTAATGACTCCTCAAGAGGATATTAAATATAATTAAGGACAGTGAACTGCAAGTTCCCCACACCAAAATTCTTGATCTAAGAGACAGGACACCATCACACCAGTGTACTTCTCACACAGTTACACCTATATATCTTTGGAGACTTTTGCTAATAGTAAAAATCCAGTTTTTTTTCCAACTAAAGTCTTTCAAAGTCTATGATCATGGCTGAGCTGAATGGACATGAGTGATTCTTCTCTTCGTCCTTCATGAAAAATACCTTGCCTTAGACACAGAATATAAGGACACATGAAAAAATGGAGGTGCTAATTTGTGTTTTGCAGAGCCAAGAGTCGGTTCAATTCTTACCTTCTCTGATTGTAGTGCCAAAAGAAAATACTAAAATAATAGAGAAACAATATAAAGCTCTAAAGATATGCCAACCAATTTATACAACAAATAACTCTATTTAATTATATATACCAATTGAGATATCCACATTCATATATAGATTATACCAGTTGGTGCTGCATATGGGTAAACAAATCCTGAATATAAGAAGATACATGAAGGACAAAGGAATCAGGCTTACATTAGGGTATCTTTTTCAGAAAACATGTTTGTTATAATTCACTTTAATAAAAATTTATATTTCTTGCCAAGATAATGTAAACATATTTATTTAGTCAACTAACATTAAGTATGAGAAGCTATTCTAAATTCTGGTAATATGCATTAGTGAATAAAAAGAATGAAATCTGCTTGCATGGACTTGACTTTCTAGTGAGGAAAGACTAGTGATAAGCAAATAAATGTGTAAATATATGGAATACATTAGACTTACCAAACTCTCTGGACTTCACAAAATATTTGCAAAGTCCTTCCATGTTTCTAGCATATTCTAAAATATATTTTTTGAATTGATGTAAGCCTAAAAGCCTGATGCCACTTAACATATCTCTTAGGACTTCTGTGCTTTAACAAACATCTACTGTTAGCACTGCATGATTTCATAATTCTGATAATCAATTATTCACACTAGTACCTACAGGAAAGCCCATGGTCACCTCTTTCTACGCTTCTGATTAACCTCATATTTGAGAGTTGTGCGGAGTACATCCAATAATAGCGATCCCTACAATGTGCAAGTACGGTAAGAGGGACATAGAAGTATAATGAGAAATTATAACCAAGAGAATGAGACTCACAGATCGATACTTAATCACCTTAAGGAAGCTGCACAATTAATCACTTGCTCAAATGTAATAAGAGTTTAAGCTAAGTAGTTTCATTTTATCTACAAGAAACCCTAAAAATTTAGCCTAAAAAGAGATCAATCCAAAATAATGTAAAGAAAGTACAGATTATCTTTAAATAAATTTTTGTTTTCCTTAAAATATGTTTATTTAATATTAGTGCCTAGACTAAAATTATGATTCTAAAAATAGTTATTATATTTTAAATTGATTTAGTTATTTTATGTGAACACATTTTATTGAAGAGTGTTACGTTAGCAGTGTGGGCAAATTAAAGAGCACTTTCTCATTTATCTGAAACACACGAGATAGAATAAGATTTAAACATTAACATATGTCTAGATGCAAATTCTAAGTGCCATATCACAGTGCAAAATGCTAGGAAAGTGAAGAGTGGTTACTATCATTTCTCATTGCCTTCTTGAAGAAGGTAGACTTTGAGATTAGGTTTATAATACTGGTAGGAACTGTCCAAGAGATAACTTTTCTATAATTGTTTTAACTTTCTATTGTCTTGTAGCACATTATTCCAAGCACAGTGACTTAAAACATCACACATATTTTTTTAATCTCACCTTCTATAGATTGGGAGTTTGGACAAGACCCCTGTGGGCCCTCTTCTGAGGGGTCTTAAATGTATACAATCAACATGTTGTTTGTGTTCTCATCTGGAGGTTACACTAGAAAATAATCCAGTTCCAAGCTCATTAAGGCTTTTGGCAGAATTCATTTCCTTGTGGTTTTATGACTGAGGTCCCAAGATTTTGTTGGCTACAGGCTGGAGGCTGCACTGAGATTCTAGAGGTCAACTGCAGTTCTTTGCTACCAGGGGGTATCCATTTGTCACCTCTACTAAAATAGATCTAACATAACATAATCATGGAAGTGATGGCCCACCTGGTTTTCCATATTGTGTGTGTTAGAAGCAAGGTCCAGCTTGCACCAAAGGAAGGGTATTAGGCACCAGGAAATGAGATATAATTGGGGGTCACATTAGAATTTATTTGCCACCAACAACAAACAACTCTCTAAATTGAAGAAATTTGCAATTCATTTCTTGCTTAAGTCACATTTTGGTAGCTACAGTGACTACTGTGATGCCATTACAAATGTCTTACCTTCCCAAGACTCAGTCTAAAAGTGAAGTTCCTCTTTTGGAGACATCACTTGTGCAGTAGAAGGAAAAGAGCAAGAGACATGACTGAGACTGATGATTCCTTTTAAAACAACTACTCAGATGAGTTCATTCACATGTCATCTATCAGAAAACATCACACAACAGTAAGACGAAACATACAATACTCTTGACAGTGAAGGGAAGAACAACCATTTGGAAACAACAGGACAATCTACCCGACTTTGAAATAAAGATATTGGGGAAAGTTTCATGGTAGTCATAGAACTGAAAATTCTTGCAGCATGTATAAAATACTCAAATGTTTCCAAGTAGAAGAAATCTATTCAGTATAAATTTAAAATTTCAGTCAGTTTGAACCTTTGTCCTTTACCATTTTTACATTCTTACATTATTGTTGACCATTCCAAACCACCATTCAAATATTAATTTTTTAAGAAACTCATCTGTTGAAGACCCTTTCATTATTTTGAAGGGAAGTACTGCCTACTAATGATCAATAGAAATATAAATGATATTGCAAGTTTTCTTTAGCAGAATTTACCTATGCAAGATCTTAATATTTGTTATTTTAAGGCTTTATATAAAATAACATAAAATTATTGTAATTTTTGTTTTCGGATTTTATAAATTTAGTATAGTTAAAACAAACAAACAAAAAATCATACAACTGGGAATGCTGACTAGGCATTCAATGTGAAGGTTAACAAAAAAGTTTAAGGTGTAAAGAATGCACTTAATCATGCCTGTAATCCCAGCACTTTGGGAGGCCGAGGCCGGCGGATCAAGAGGTCAGGAGACTGACACCATCCTGGCTAACATGGTGAAACTCCGCCTCTACTAAAAATACAAAATATTCGCCAGGCCTGGTGGTATGCACCTGTAATCCCAGCTATTCAGGAGGCTGAGGCAGGAGAATCACTCAAACCCAGAAAGCAGAGATTGCAGGAAAAAAAAAAAAAAAAAGAATGCACTTAAAAGGGAGGTTTAATCAATTAACTTGCATTTTAAAAATTTTTTTCATTACATTTTAAGTTCTGGGATACATGTGCAGAACGTGCAGGTTTGTTACATAGGTATACAAGTGCCATGGTGGTTTGCTGCACCCATCAAGCCGTCATCTACATTGGGTATTTCTCCTAATGCTATCCCTCCGCTAGCCCCCCAACACACCCGACAGGCCCCAGTGTGTGATGTTTCCCTCCCTGTGTCCATGTGTTCTCATTGTTCAACTCCCACTTATGAGTGAGAACACGTGGTTTTCTGTTCTTGTGTTAGTTTGCTGAGAATTATGGTTTCCAGCTTCGTTTTAACCCCATAATTATTCTTCCAGGATCAGGTGCTACATTTTTGCCATTAACTTAAATGTAAATCCTATGATCAGAGAAACAGATGAGATAGCTATAGCTATGAATTTTTGTATGAGTATATATAAGCACATATATGAGTGTATATACACTTACATAAGGAAGTATTAGTATATACTGAGTATATAAAGTATAAGTAAGTATAAGTGTTTATAAATATACTGAGTGTAAGTATATATATACTCTCTACATAAGTACATATACTCACATAAGTATACGTTCCTATATATGCATATAAATTTTGTAATAATAAAATTTATATGATTATGTTATAATATATAATACTATATAACATATAGCATGTATAAGTATGTATATAGTATATATAGTAACATATATTATATATAGTTGCATATATACTATACATATATATACACCTATATATAAATAAGTATAGATATAGGTACAATACACATACAGGTATAGTATGAGATATATCAAACACAACAATTTGAAGGTAACTTGTCTGGGTGCCTAAGGTCTTCTTTTGTGCAAAATTGGTCTAAAATCCAAGTGACACAATAAAACCACAAACATATCTAAATTGGTAAATATCACACCATGATGTGATTATTCAAAATAAATAGCAGGATGAAAGAGAAGCAATTAGCATAGAAATAGAGGACAATGAAGTTCAATCTTACCTTGGAGTTTACTTTTCTACTTGCAAGTAAATAAGCTACCATTAATAGAGATTATAAAAGTTACTTACATAATTCAAAATAAACTACATACTTCTGAACTTCTCTTATTTCTTTTTTGCATTGGGGAGCATACTTAATTCAGTCCTGAAATTTGCAGATAAATAAATGATTCTCAGTGATTAGGATACTCAGATCAAGTTACTTACATGAGGTTCTATAGTTAATAAATAGAAGAGCCAGGCTTAGAATGTAAGTCTCCAGATTCCATATCTGGTGGAATTTTTTTTAAGTTTAAATATTTTTTCCTGGTAGACGTGTCTTTGCACATTTCTTTACATTTTGTACATTGTAAGTGAAATTCTACTTCCTGTTTTTTAACTGTTTTGTTCATTTTGGACATTTATATACAATTATTCGGTAATATAGCATTGTACTATAGATTATGTTACAGTTTTTATGACTTTAACAACAGACTTCAAGGCTGAAAATCTATTAATTTTGTATAATTACTTCACCCCAGTACGTCTCCACAAGAATTATCTAAGTGACTCATGAATCAGAGGAATACCTAAATACAAAAACTGAGTGAAAACACCAAGGGATGAGCCAAGTTTGCCAATGGCAACATAAGCATTTAATGGATGACCTAATAAGAATTTTGTTCAGGTACCTGTGGGAAAGATTTGATACCAGAGTTATAAACTGGTGATGGATGGCAGAAATGACAAGTGATTTCAAATGTCCTTTCTGTAACAGTAGAGTAACTTTTCTTTATGTAACCAATATATAGCTCCTCCATAATCTCAAATACAAGAATACTAACTATTGTAACTTTCACTACATTTTTCAATAATATTCAAGGTTTAATTAGCAAATATTAATTGTATGTGTAGAAGTTGATATTTTTAAATCCTTGACTTTAAAAACTTAAACTCTCATATGGGAAAAAATTTTATGCAAGGAAAATGGGGAAAAATTAATAGCCTAGTTTCTATTTCATGGGCATTTTTATTTCATGATGAAAATCTTATAAAGTATAGAATTTGAAGCACAAACTGTCTCAAAAGTTTGAGAATGTTGTGCTATTGTTTTGCCTTTGATGTGGTGTTATAAAATGCAAATTATTTATCTTATATATATTATTCTAATCTCTTTATTTCATTTTTTCACAAAATCAGCTCTGTTGATTCTACTTTTGACTTTATATAAGCAATATCTACTGAGAACAATTAAATAGAATGTATAGGTAATAGTTTCATTGTGTATTATTTTAACACATCTAAAAAATAATGTGACTTGAAAAATATATTGAGTATGCTGTATTCATTATATATAATTTGCCATTAAAACATTGTAATTTTATATAGAAATGATCCTTCAAATATCTACATTGAAGTTTTTATTATTATCTAGTTAGTTGTATCTGTTATCAATGGTGTACATTCCAAATTGTATGTGAGTTAAAAGCTCTTTACTATGTTATTTATTTCAATCCACTTATTCAAAAATAAAGAGATATTGACTCATGTCCACAGTATTTGCAATAGAACCATAAATAAAAATTCAAGATTATATTTTCTCCTAGTTTTAAAAGTTTCACAAGTATGCTACCTTAGGAAATTAACAATAAGAAATCCACACTGTTTTTAGGAGAAAAGGGGGTAAAAATACACCTAGTTTTTTCAAAAATAAAATGGGAGAGGACAGTCTAGAGGTCTTCTCAGATCAACAACCCTGATTTTTAGAATTTCAAGAGACAACATTTCAGAGTTGTATTTAGATATTATTCATAAGAAGAAAGATGCAAGAATTGAAAGTAGATCATCAAATCCAATACAAGATATTTTAAACAAACTATTATCAGAATTTTAGAAATGAGGGCTCTAGGAATATCTAAAATTGTATTATGTGTACAAGAACCACCAGAGTCACCTCAAAAATTGCTTTTCCATTTTACTGTAGAAATATCCAGGTATGTTAGAAATGGCTTAGGTTTACCATAGAAGAGGATTTATAAAAGAAAATGTATCAGGAGTAAAATATGCAAATGAACTGGAAACATTATCATGCTAAGAAATATATTCTTATTTAGCCTTGCTGCCTCTGGAGGAACTGTATGACTATATGTTACATGGTAAGTTAATTTAAAATAATAACATGCAATTAAAAAACTTTTAATTTTTTGGAGCTATTCAATTACCAACATTTATTTGTGGATTCTCTTGTGAAGATAGACTTGCCCTTTTCTAGTGCTCTGTGAGAAGAAACAGAAAAGGAAAAAAGACAAAGTAGCTCCCAGTCTGCAGGAACTGCAGTCTAACTGGATAGGAAAACCACACATTGAAATGCATTCAGTGCCCTTACAAATAAGTGCAAAGGCTCAAGCAAATTAAGACAATGGAGATGGAATAAGAAAATGCTTATTAGAAACAGACCAACTGTTGAGTAACAACAGGTTAGTTTGGGTGAGATTAAGGAAGAAATTAATGATAAATTTAGCTCCCAAATTCATTTGCTTCTTTCTGTATTTTTGACCTAGACTCATTAAACAATAAAATGATGAATTGCTTTCTATTTCAGTACATAGCTCAGAGAAAACTTTAGCTTCTAGCTCATTCAGCTATGTTATTGAATATCATTTCTTACAGAAATGAATAGATGATGACAAGGTTTCTTTAAAAGATGTTTATTTATTTGTTCTGTTATGCATTCAGGGGGTACAAGTGCAGATTTGTTACATGGATATAATGCATAATGGTGAGGTTTGGGCTTCTGGTGTACTGATCACTCAAATAGTGAACATTGGACCAAATAGGTGATTTGTCATCCCTCACTCCCTTCCCATCCTCTCACCTTTAGATTCTCAAATGTCTTTTATTCTACTCTGTATGTCCATATTTACCTATTATTTAGCTCACACTTATAAGTGAGAAAATGCAGAATTTGACTTTCTGAGTTATTTCACTCAGTATAATGGCCTTCGGTTCCATCCATGTTGCTGCAAAGACATATTTTGTTCTTTTTTATGGCAGATTACTAGTCCATTATATATATATAGATAGATGGATAGATAGATAGATTGATTGATCAATAGATAGACAGATAGATATAGATAGATAGATATACAAACACACCCCACTTTTTTTTCCAGTTGTCCTTTGATAAACATCCGAGTACAGCTGTCTTTTTATACAGTGATTTCTTTTCCTTTGGATATATGTAACCAGTAGTGAGATTACTGGGTCAAATGAGAGTTCTACTTTTAGCTCTCTGAGAAATTTCCATATTGTTTTTCCACAGAGGTTGTACTAATTTAGAATCCTACCAAAACTGTACAGGTGTTCCATATCCTCCTCATCCTTGCCAATATCTGTTTTTGTTTGTTTGTTTGTTTGTTTGTTTTTTACTTAATAGCAGCCATTCTAACTGGTATAAGGTGGTATCTAATTGTGGTTTTAATTTACATTATTCAGATGATTAATGATGTTGAGTACTTTTTCATATGTTTGTGGGCCACTTATTTGTCTTTTGAGAATTTCTGTTCATATTCTTTGCCCACATATTCTTTTTTTTTATTTTTTTATTATTTTTTCTTTTATTCTTTTTTTTTCATATTCTTTTTTAAATTTTTCTTGTTGGGTTGTTTGTTTCTTCTACATTCTGGATGTTAGTCTTGTGTCAGACGTGTAGTTTGCAAATATTTTCTCCCATTATGTAGGTGTTTGGGTTTATTCTCTTGATTATTTCTTTTGCTGGGCAGACACTTTTTTGTTTAATTCAGTCCCATTTGGCTACGTTTCTTCTTGTTGGATTTGCTTTTGAGGTCTTAGTCATTAATTATTTACTTAGGCCAAATTACAGAAGAGTATTTCCTAGATTTTCTTCTAGAATTTTTATAGTTTGAGGTCTTATATTTAAGTCTTTCACACACATTAAGTTAACTTTTTACATGGTGAGAGATAGGGGTCCAGTTTCAGTCTTTCACATATTGTAATCGAATTTTCCCAGCACCGTTTATTAAATAGAGTGTCTTTTCTCCCATTGTTTATTTTCGTCAACTTCATTAAAAATCTGTTGCTTGTAGGTATATAACTTTCCTTACGGGTTCTCTATTCCATTGTATTGGTCATTGTGTCTTTTTGTACCAGTCCCATGCTGTTTTGGTTACTATAGAATTGTATTATAACTTGAAGCCAGGTAATAAGATGCCTCCAGTTTTGTTCTCTTTGCTTAGGATTGTTTTGGCTGTTTGGGTTTCTTTTTGAGTGCATATAAATTTTAGAATTGATTTTTTTTTCATTCCGCAAAAATTACATTGGCTATTTTATAGGAATTATGTTGAATCTATAAATTGCTTTGGGCTATATGGTCATTTTAATGGTATTGTTTCTTTCAATCTGTAAGCATTGAATGTTTTCCATTTTTTTATGTCATTTATGATTCCTCTCATCAATGTTTTGTAGCTCTCCTTGTAGAGATCTTTTATCTCCTTGTTTAAATGTATGCCTGGGTATTTTATTATTCTGGGGGCTACTGTAAATGGGATTGAACTCTTGATTTGGTTCTTAGCTTGGATATTATTGGTGCATAGAAATGCTATTGATTTTTTACATCAATTTTGTGTTCTGAATCTTTACTGAAGTAATTTATCAAGTCTAAGAGTCTATGGAAGGCATCTTTAGGGTTTTCTGGGCAAAAGAACATGCCATCTGTGAACAGAGATCATTTAACTTTGCCCTTACAATTTGGATGCCTTTTATTTCTTTCTCTGGCTTGATTGCTCTGGCTAGAGCATCTGTTTCTGTGGTGAATAGAAATAGTGAAAGTGGCCGTACTTGTCTTGTTTCAAAACGTAACAGGAAAGCTTTCAACTGTCTCCATTCAGTAGGATATTTGACTGTGTTTGTCATAGACAGTTTTTATTATTTTCACATATGTTTCTCTGATGCTTAGTTTATAGAGGGTTTTTATCTTAAAGAACTACTGAATTTATTCAATTTTTTTTTAATCTATTGAGATGATCATATGGTTTTCATGTTTAGTATTTTTAGGTAGTGAATCACATTTCTTGATTTCCATATGTTGAACCATCCTTGCATCCCTTAGAATAAAACCCACTTGATTGTAATGTATTAGCTTATTGATGTGCTATTGAGTTTAATTGGCTATTACTTTGTTGAAGAATTATATATCTATGTACTGGTTTCATAGAATAAGTTAGAGAGCAATACCACTTCCTCAATTTTTTAGAATAGTTTCAGTAAGATTGGTAACCCTTCTTCATATGTCTGGTAAAACTGAGCTGTGAATTTGTCTGGTCCTTGCTTATTATTATTATTTTTTTCCTTAGGAGATTTTAAATTACTGATCAAATTTTATTACTTATTATTGGTTTGTTCAAGATTCCTACTTCTTCCTCGCTCAATTTTGGGAAGTTGTGTTTCTAGCACTTTATCCATTTCCTCTCGGTTTTCTAGGTTGTGCACATGGAGATGTTCATAGTAGTTTCTGAGGGTCTATTTTTGTTTATACGGTATCAATTGCAATGCAACCTTTATCATTTCTGATTATGCTTATTTGAAGCTTCTATTTTTTTCTTGCTTAAACTTCCTAGTGACTATCAAATTTGTTTATCCTTTCAAACAACCAACTTTTCTTTTCATTGATCCTTTGTATCATTTTTTGCCTCAATCTTATCAAGCTTTGCTCTGACCTTTGTTATTTCTTTTCTTCTGTTAGCTTTCAGTTCAGTTTAATCTTATATTTTTAGTTCCTTGAGTTGTGATGTAAGCTTGTTAATTTAATATATTT